>NC_056725.1:1833172290-1833324790 GCF_019279795.1 Protopterus annectens
TCTTGATCTAGATGTGACTCTCTTGATCTAGATGTATATATATATATATATATATATATATATATATATATATATATATATAGATAGATAGATATAGATATAGATATATGAATGGCTTTCCATTTATGACAATTTATATTTTAAAATAGATATCTGTATCTAATGGGGGGATTGGGATAGAACCAAGAATCTTTAGGCTAGAGCACCATGTCAACAACACAAGGCAAGCAATGAACATTAGATCTCTCAACCATCTACAAAATACCCATAATAATAGGGATTTTTAGAGATACTTGCAGCTATGTCATGTTTTAGCCCAATCCTTTTAAGCCTAATCAGCCATGAATATCAGTAAAGATCACCATCAGCCAGAAGACAAAGTTGCAGCTACCATCAACAAAACTGAGATTAATGCATGTATACTGACTTCTCATTAAACACTATAGAGTTGATATTGGGTATTTATTAGAAGTGCACGTGAGTAAGTTTTCCCTAATGAAGGTATTAGTAGCACTTCCCTACAATTACTACATTTATGCTTATAAACCCCATACCCTAGAATCTTAGAGCACCAGATGAGTCTCATATTCCAGGAATATTGGACTCCACCTATGCAGAAATGTAAAGACTACTCAGCTACCAATATTTGTTTAGCTTGTCAGGCAAAGGGGCAAACATTTTTCATGTGTTTTGGGCTTGTAGGGTCACACATCCAGTATGGAGGCAATATCCCAGTAGATTAGCAAGGTGATGAGACTTTTTTTTCAAGTCAGACAGTCACACTTGGGTATTAACCACTTATTTATCAAGATCCAACATGCAGCTCTATCAAAAAGAATGGCTAACTCACCTTTCAGTCGTTTCATGCCTGTACATCTACTCTAATTGTAAAGCCCCCAAAGTTCAATTGTGGATTCGGATGGACCAGCTATATCTGGAAATATTATAGCCTTCTTTCAATCTGGGAGGAAGGTACAATGCTCTGCCAGACAAAGAAAATGCAGTTATGTGTAAAGCCCTAGAGGCCATTTAGGCAGAGGCCATAAGTCATAACATTTTAAGATATTTATATGTGTTTGACTCTTGTACTTATAATTCTTTAGTATGTCCTGTTGTAGTAAAAACATATGCCTGAATTGACCTTCTAACTTAAATGGGAAATGGTTTCTCTTAGCTTCTGCTGGTTCAACCCTTTATTATTCTTAACTCTGAAACCTGTTATCATCGTTGTTAGTTTCATTTAGAGAACATTTCCTGGGAGTTTTATCAACGGGTTGATGAGTCTTTTAATGTGATAATGAGCTTTCTACTCTTTTTATATAGATATCCGTTTGTACATATTTTTTCTGACTTCTTTTTCACAATAACACACACACACACACACACACACACACACACACACACACACACACACACACACACACACACACACACAAACATGTATATATATATATGGTTCCCATTCAGAAGCCTGAAACATCATAAGCCTGAAAATCAAAATCCTGAAACCAAAAGCCTGAAAATTCAGAATCCTGAAAACTCAAAATCCTGAAAGCCCAAAATCCTGAAAGACCAAAATCCTGAAACTCAAAAACCTGAAAACACAAAATAGACATACTGATGTCATTGTGGCTTTGCTATTGTTAGCCCTGTGGTGTTAGGTCATGCGTTGGTTTTATTTTAGGGTTAGCGGTTTAAGTGAGTTAGTTAGGCATGTATGCAATAGTGACAAATATTGGGGTTAGGGGCGTTTTTGTGAGTTAGGGGGGTTAGGGTGGGTCAGGTGAGTGTGTGTAGTGTGGACCTTAGGGTTAGGGTTAGGGTCTGGGTCAGTTGGTAGATATTAGTGTCTTTATAGTGACATATTAGCATTATTTGTGTTTTCAGGATTTTGAGTTTCAGGATTTTGGTCTTTCAGGATTTTGGGCTTTCAGGATTTTGAGTTTTCAGGATTCTGAATTTTCAGGCTTTTGGTTTCAGGATTTTGATTTTCAGGCTTATGATGTTTCAGGCTTCTGAATGGGAACCATATATATATATATATATATATATATATATATATATATATATATATATATGTGTGTGTATATATATATATAAATATATATATATATATATATATATATATATATATATATATATATATATATATATATATATGTGTGTATATATATATATATATATATATATATATATATATATATATATAAAATCGGAACTTCTTGATTGATTTATAAGCTCTTTTTCTGAAGATTGCAAACTTCAAGCTGATTAATTACCCTCAAGGAGGAAGTATTGAAAGGATGAGTTAAAGGGCACAGACAGAGAACACATTTTGTACAGTTATTATAAATGTTTTCCATTTTATTTATCATGAAGCAAGTCCAGGGAGAAGGACACTAACTAAGAACAGAATGGATCTGATGCCTTTGCTGCTTGTCTACGTAAGATGTGATTCCTGATATAGCAAGGGCAGCCAAGCAATCAATTGCACCCTTTACAATGGAGTTATTGTGTTGATCCAGCAATAAAGAGCAATTTAGCATATCTGCCAAATATTTATGCTCTCCATGCCTTCGTTGAGAAGATTACTGCTTGTAGTAATAGCAAGGTCTGTTATAAGTATATAGTGATACTGGCCATTACAGAAAAAAGACTGGTTTGAGTCTGCTGGTATTTAAAGGCGTTAACAGCCCTATAACCAATGTTCAAAGTAGTGAATCCTTCCTGAAAGTTAACCTGCGATGCAGTCAGAGTCTTGTCTCTGTAGAGAAGTATTGGGCTGTCTACATATTGCAATCTGGTTATATCAGGGTATTGGCATTACAAGGAATTGATATATACATTAAAGAATAGTGGACCCAGAATTGAACCTCGTGAAACTTCTTTAATAGTAACAGACTTAATGGAGCAGACTGAGAACCTTTTTATTTTGCAGTTACAGCTATTCTCTTGGCTGGAAAATGTTAGCATTTATTCCTAGCTTTACTACCCTTGCAATGAGGCATATATAACTAATAGTATCAGAAGCTTTGGATGAGGTAAGGAACGTGCCAGGTGCAGCTTTCATAATGTTGAGACCTTCTCTAATAACTTCAGAGACAGACAGAGTAGCAATGTTTGCTGAGCAACCTTTTCTAAAGCCATGGTGGGATTTACTGAGCATATCACTCGACTCAAAATAATTAGACAGTTGGAGATGCCCACCTACTTCATGATCCTATCTGAGGTGATAAGTATAAGATTATATCTGTAATTGTGAATTTTTATAGATGGCCTTTCTTTATGTAAGGAGAGAAGGTAATCTTCCTTCAACTGCTGGATAATAAAGCCTTTCCTGATAATTTTCTTATTAAGCAACTTCAGCAGAATTTCTAAGGAGAATGAGTCAGGTCTGATAAATTTGGAATTTTTATCTTAGATCTGCTAGTTCTCTCCTCTCCTGCACTTTTGCTAGCTTATTAGTCTAGCACTTCACCATACCAGACTTCTTTTAGCAATTATTGTAGCACACAAAAGTGCTACCAGCACTAAACGTTCTACAAGGAAACAGCTCCTGTACTTATTATTAATGCTCACCCCTCCAGACATGTCTAAAGGTCAGTTCCCTGTGCTTTCTCCTATTAACCTGGTGAATTTGGGTATCCTGAGGCAATGTAGCAACTGCCTCATGTACACTGACAACCCTCTTCTCTTACCTCCCAACACTCAGACTTGCGAGAGATGTACTTATATATCCAAACTGGAAGCCATGCACTCTCCAGCCAAGACCAGAATAGCTGGTCAAGAGGAGAAGGTCAACATTTGCACCACACCATATGGAACACATAGCCCTCCGGAACACACATCAGCACTGCCTTCACATAAAAACACAAACCACACACCCACCTTCATGGAGGGTCTCAATAAAAATCTACCCAAACAGCAGGGACCTCCAAGGCAGAAACGCACTCGACCACCACAACACAACACTAATCACGAGACACATAACTCTCATAAACAGTGTGCCACTCAACTAAAGTCCCTAAGGCAAAACAGAATGCCCAGCACACTAGTCATAGGTGACCCGATAGTGAGGCACACTGATGTCCAACTCACTAGGGTGAATAAGGAGAAAGTAACAGTCAGCTGCCGGTCAGGTGCCAGGATCCACCACATAACGCATGCACTCAGGTCCCTCAACAACAAGTACAAATATGACTTTGTCATTGTACATGTGGGTGTGAATGACCTGAGATGTACCTCCCTGGACTACATGAAAAGATACATGGAGGAGCTCTTGGATTATGTAGCCCAGGCAGGTATGACCCTAGCCCTGAGCATCATCCTACCATCACCCGGAATGATACCGCAGTGCAAGCAGAAAATGATAGATTTCAACAATTGGCTAAGTGTCTGGTGTCATTCTAAGGGGATCCAGTATCTGTCTGCCTGGGATGACATGACTGACAGACCTCGATGCTTTGCCAGAGATGGCCTGCATCTGTCACCCCTGGGCTTCTGGATACTGGCCAAGGCTCTTGCCACCCATATTGTGCCTTTTTTAGGTGGTGCTCCAAAGACCAAATTACCACCATAACAGCTACAAACAAATGCAATTACCACCATAACAGCTACAAACAAATGCAATTTGAAGGTCATGCTGGTCAATGCTAGAAGTCTAAATCTCAAAATGCACTCGCTCGAAGCACTCCTTAAAATGGAGAACATCGACATTTGTGCTGTAACAGAGACCTGTTTCAAGGCAGAAGAGAGCACCCCTGCGCTAGCAGGCTAGAACTCATTCCACACCTTTCGGCCCCAAAACTTGGCCCGATGCTCCAAATGCAGTAGTGTTTCCATTTTCACACCTCCATTCTTGTAGCCCAACATAACACATCACGGATACTTGAGGTGCAGTTAGCATTGGATAAGACAGCAATTCAGGTTGTAGCCTGTTGTAGGTCCCCAACCATATCCCAAGACACTCACTCCACATTCCTAAGCATCCTGGAGAATATTAGGGTCCAATCTAATACTTTCATACTGGGTGACTTCAACTACCTCTCCATTAACTGGGAAAACTACTCATGTACCAATACACTTGCCCAGCTTTTCCTGGAATTCATTAATTCCAATGCCCCGGACCAGCTCGTTCTTAACCCCACTAGAGGTAGCAACATCCTTGACCTGGTCATTACTAACATGGTCGACTGTTGCTCTACACCAATAGTCAACTCCTCCCTGGTTAGATCCGACCATAAACTAATCACCTTGGAAATCCACATCCCCCCACACATCCCCTGCAAAGGTAACCACCATGAAAAACTTCTCCAAAGCTAACTTTGCGCTCCTAAGAACAAAGGTGGCTAACTTCACAGCACCCATGTAAATGGAGAATAGTTCCATGACCACCGAATCATACGCCAATGCACTGTACAAACACATACACAAATGCCAATCTGGAGGTCCCCTGCCATAAACAAACTCTACAACAGAAGGAGGAAACTGATGTGGAATAAGGTGAAGTCCCAAGACTGGAAAAACTTCCTTATCAGCCTCAACAAAAAGTTGAGATCCCTCATCAAATCCTCTAAAGCTAGCTATGAAAAAAGAATTGCAGCAGATAGTAAAGACAACTACAAGGCCTTCTATAGTTATGTAAAGAATCGCCATGGCAATATCCAGATTTGCTCTGAGCTACTGCACAATGGTATCTCCTATACCAAGCCAACAAATATTGCCAATATACTGGCCAACAGATTCAGTGCCAATTTTACCCACTCTCCCACCCCAAAGGACCAATCACAATACCAGTAGATTTCCAGGCACCCAGTATTGCTGCTTCACAGGTTAAAACAGCACTGTCCAAGGCCAAGAATACAGCTTCTATGGGACCTGACAATATCACTGGCTGTGAACTGGCACCTCACCTGTGTGCCCTGTTCAATCACAGCCTCACCTCAGGTTTTGTCCCTACTGAATGGCACACAGCTAAAGTCATCCCTCTCGACAAAGGAGGAGTGACTACAGACCCTGGGAACTATTACCCCATTAGCTTGGCAAGTCTGATATGCAAGGCTATGGAACGCATCATCATTGACCTAATAAACAAGGATACAGGGAATCTCCAAACTCTGGAGCCCACACAGTTTGGTTTTGTGAAGGGTAGATCATGCCTGCTCAACTTGGTCGACTTTTCTGAGTCAGTCACTAGAGCCGTGGATGAAGGCAAGGTGGTTCATACAGCCTATCTTGATCTGGCCAAGGCCTTTGATACCATTTCCCACTCAGGAATCAAAGAAAAACTCACTAAGCTAGGCATCAACCCCTATATCACTAGGTAGGTTGCAAACTGGCTCACAGATAGAACCCACAGTGTGAAAGTAGCTGACTCCAAGTCAGATTGCTGACCAGTCATGAGTGGAGTCCCACAGGGATCAGTCCTGGGTCCTCTCCTGTTTGGTATCTACTTCTCAGAAGTCCAGGCAAACATGGAAGAGACTCTGGCTGACAAAGTTTGCAGACGATTGCAAGTTGTGAGCCATTATTAACTCCCCAAGTGATGCTGACATCCTACAGAAAGGTCTCACTGAGACCAACGACTGGTGTCAGAACCATGGCCTTAAGCTCAATGCCAAAAAATGTGTCGTCACCCCCTTTGGGAAAAACCCAGTTCCCATGAATTACCACATCAGTGGTAGTCCACTGAACACAGAAGGCATTAAAAGATATCTGGGAACACAGGTTGACAGCAACCTCTCTTTTGACCACCACACTGCCACTGTGGTCAGAAAGTCTTCTATGTGACACATTTCATTATTAAGGGTTTTGCATCCAGGAAGAAAGAGGTCATTGTCTCCCTCTACTCTTCCTTCATTTGACCTGTCATCGAGTACAATGCCCCATTTGGCATGTACCTCACTAGACACCTGCAACAACAGGAGGGGCTGCAAAAGTACCTCACAAAGAGGATCCTAGGTCTTAAACATTTGTTCTATATGGACAGACTAAAAAACTCCAACTATTCTCTGTCTCATATCGCCTACTTAGAGGCGATCGCTGCGTGACTTACAAAGCCATGTCTGACCCAGCCCTGTTAGAAATGGTACATCTAAAGAAATCCTAATCCCACCACACCACATGCTCCAGAGACCTCAACCTCATTATCACAATCAACAGAATGTGCTGGAGGGACAGGTTCATAACTCAGAGACTGCCCATGCTATGGAATAGACTTCTCATACATGTCAAAAAGAGCACCTCACTGGCGCTCTTCAAGACAAATCTTGATGAGTGGATGGGAAATAGAAAATACACCTTGAGGATTACTCCAGTGGCTCTACTTGACAGAGGCACTGGAAACTAAGGTCGGGTGGCACAATGCCAGGGTAATCCTATGGGTTAGGCATGTAAAGGCTCCAGGGTCATTAGCCTAGTACACACCTATGAATCTATGAACCTATAATGAGATCTGCGGTGATATGTAAAAGTGCTTCTTCATGGAAGTGAAAGTGAGAAACCCTTTGAAGGGACTACCAGAAGGGGAGTAGGAGAGGAAATCAGCAGAGGGATTTAAGAAGGCATCAGCTGGAGAAAGGGTTAGAGGGAGGGAAGGAATGGATGGGAGCAGGAAAAATGCTGAATGTAATTGAATAGCCAAGCAGAAAGGCTAATTGCCTCCTTATACATTTAAACAAATATAATGTAATGTAATGTTAGGTCATGTGTTTTATCGGTTGATTCTATAACTCATGACTGCACATTTATGTAACTGCAATAATTAAATAGCAGCGCAGTATTAAATGGATTAAAGTAAACCACTATACTATTTTCTTCAAGCCACATTCAGGAAATGTAGTTTTTTTTCAAGCCCATCAACCCCAATAAATGCAATCAATTTGCTTAACTAGAGATATTACCCTTTTTCCTGATGTATATTGATATGAATTAGAACATCAACTGAGACGATCAAGGGACTCCAAAATGGATAGTGGTACATAAGGATGAATCCCACCCCTGCAGTTTAACCAAGCACTATTTTACCTGATCAGCTATCAACAAATTGCATTAAGTGTAGCAAGGATGTAAGGTTGTACCATACTGACAGAATGTGTGTATCAACCCAAACTGCACAGATCCCAACTGCACAAAGCCAGGAATCATGTTTTACCATGTCTCCAGAAGGGAAGAATTTACTGTTCTCCTGCTAACCCCTCACCATGTAGCTCCTGAACAAGCTTTAACATGTGTTCTACAGGAGGCCAAATATACCATTTTTTCTTTACATACCTTTGGACATACAGTTTATTTCAATCATACACACACACACACACACACACACACTTACGCGCGCGTGTTTGTGTATATATGAATATACTTAAGTACATGTACGTACATGCGTGTGTGTGTGTGTGTGTGTGTGTGTGTGTGTGTGTGTGTGTGTGTGTGTGTGTGTGTGTGTGTGTGTGTGTGTATGTGTGCATGTGTACATATATATATATATATATATATATATATATATATATGTGTGTGTGTGTGTGTGTGTGTGTGTGTGTGTGTGTGTGTGTGTGTGTGTGTGTGTGTGTGTGTGTAATATTTGTGTCTGTAGATATATAGAGAAAGTGAGAGCGACATGGATCTGAATGAGGGTACATGTATACTATGCACACATACACACACACACACACACACACACACACACACACACACATATCCAAATAAAAAATCATTAATACATCACTATAAATGAGAAAAATCTATAACTAAAACATTCATTTCTACTAACTTCAAAACATGCCCTAACTATATGTTAAGATATAGAATGTGACCATAAGATATCTGTTCTGATGCTGATCAAAATGAGCTGCAATCATATTTGTCAATAAATTGCTAGGGGGTCTCAAATGAGGGGTTCAGAATGCACCTAATTGTTGATACTTTCGTTTCTGTTTGTGATTATGACATCATAAAAAAATTTAATGAAGGTACTGTATGTAATCATAATTTGAGTAAAGCAGAAAGTGATGCACTATCTGAGTTGAAGTCTCTACAATCAATTGAGATAAGGCCTGCTGATAGAGGGGGATGGGTGGTCATGCTTGATAAAGATCTGTTTATTGCTCAGATGCAATTATTAAATGAAGAGGATACTTATCAAAAAATAACTCGTACACAGGTTAAGGGAATAACAGATAGAATTTCTGTCATGTTGTTTGATCTTTTAATTGGGGGGATGATTTCTGAAGTATTAAGTACTTTACTACTGAGGCTCCCTTATATCCCATTAAATATGGGTTACTTAAGGTACACAAGAGTATGAGGACTCCACCTATGAGACCCACTGTCTCTAGCAAAGGATGGGCGACTGAGCCCTTGCCAATCTATGTAGAAAAATGTTTACATCCAGTGCTGGAGACTTGTAATAGTGTGCTGAAGGTCACTAGAATGTTTTTGCAAATGTTGTACAATGAGACTAAGGGTATTGCTGGTCAATATTTTTTTGCACATTAGACATTGTTTCATTGTTCACAGTCATCCCTAAAACGTGGGGGATTAAGAATATTAGAAGTTTATTGAATTCAAAGCACTTCTACACTAATGACAGAATTAAACTGTTATGCTTATTATTGGAGATTATCTTAGAGAATAATTTGTTCAGTTTTAGAGATGAGTTTTACCTTCAGACGATTGGCATGGCTATGGGTACTCCTTGTGCCAATAGCTACGCCACTCTTGCATTGGTGGAATGAGAATGTAACTCATTCTTGGATAAAGAAGAATATAACAAAAAACTTGATCTGGTATACCTGGTTTGTGGACAATATGTTTTTTCTGTGGGGGGGCACACAGAATGAGTTTGATTTATTTATGGAATATTTGCATAGCACTACCCTCATTCTGAAATTTACTAGTAAACTTTTACTAGAAGAGATAGATTTTCTAGATGTTAAACTGAAGAAATCTGATGTGCTAGGAATTCAAACAAGTATTTACAAGAAACCCACTAGAAGGAATGCCCTATTGCATAGGGGCAGCATGCACCCAATATTTATTGGGAATAATGTGGTGAAAGGGCAAATCCTTAGATTGATGAGACTACACAATGATGAATTACAACTTAAGTTAGCAATGGATAATCTGAGAGTGGAGTTTCTGGAGAGGGGGTACCCTAAGAATATGTTTGATAACTATGTGATAGAGTTGACTAGAGAAAGAAATACTAGAGGTAGAGCTTATTTCTCTGAGAGACAAAATAACATGCCATATGTGAGTAACAGGGGCAATAACGAACTTAGGTTTCCCCTCACATATAGTAGTGACATTAGTTTTTTTTATGATGTCTTTAAAAGAAATTGGAATATCTTAAAAGCTACAAGAGGCTTAGATGGTATTTTAGGTGATACACCTGACTTAATTTAAAAACAAAAAGTCCTTGAAACGCCAACTTTGTTATGGGACCAGTAATGATGGACTGAACAGTATTTCTCAGAGAAGTGGCACTTATACTTGCAGGAATTGTTCAGCCTGCAAGTATATATATTCTTGCACGACCTTTGTTCATCCAAATTTACATTTTGAGTTGCAAGCCAGGCATTACGCTGATTGTAGGACAAAAAATATAGTATATTTTGCATAATCTGTAATGCTTACTATATAGGGATGATGAATCGTATGTTAAACGAACGCATACATGAGTACTATAGAGACAATATCAATAAAAAGGAAACAAATGCTTTATTTAAACATGTAGAGGTGGAAGATGACTCACATTATTTTAAATTTATAGTTCTAGAGATTTTACAAGAAGGAGTGAGGGGTGGAGATAGGAAAAAACGAACGGAAGTTGCAGAACAAAGATGGATTCTTAGGTTAAATGCACATACACCACCTGGAATTAATGAAGCTGTCTCCTTAAAACCCTTCTTTAAAGCAAGGACACTTAGACATTAATATGTTAAGCTTATGTATTTTGTATTAGTTTTTATGATAGATGACACATATTTTTATATTTTTATATATATATATATATATATATATATATATATATATATATATTTGCATATTGTAATATGAGATGATTGATTATATAATTGATTGACTGATGGTTTGATTGTAGCACTTACTCTTTGTGCGATTGTATCATTAAAGTGGATTTCCATAAGCTGAGGTGACTTGGCTCAGCTGTTTTCTTCTTATTTGACTGTTTTTGCTGAGAGCCATCCATCTCTTTATCAGGTAGCTGGTGTTGTGCTGTTCTTTATATGCTAAGACAAATGCTGTTAGTCTAGCAACTTTCTAAGTCTATAAGACCAATATTTAAAATCTGTCCCTATTTTTGGGCCTTGGTCCTCCATTATTTTAGGCTTTGTCCAGATTTCTTGTGCTAACAGTTTGAGAGGTGTAAGTATCAGTTTTCCAAGGGAGAGGGCACATCAAACCCAAATAACTTAGTATCTATCAACTTGAATGGCATTTTGAGTAAAATCATGGAGTAAATCATAACGGAGCTAAAACAAAATTACAAGGGGACCTACTTTTGGCATGAGACAGTATGGATTTATTGAGGGAAAATGTAATGTTTTGAATCTTTTAGTATTCTTTTACAAAGTGGTAGCATTTGATTAAGAGCTGACAGTGTATAGTGTTCACAATGATCTTGCTATTACAATCAATAATTAACATAAAAGAATAAATGACAAATTAAATCATTTGGTAGCATGGTGGTTACAGTAAAAGAAACACTCTTCAAACTGAATAAAAGAACAAATTCAGCAATAAAACAATAAATAAATCAAAATAAACAACTGAAACCAATAATATGAGACAACAGAAGGGAAAGATATCTGAAAGCATGAATGGTCATATAGCTGACATAACTAGATGTGAAGGTGCATTTTATTTATTTATTTATTTTACCCTTTTCCTTCTGAGTCTGGTGCTTTTTCTCATGTGTGATTTTTTTTTTGTTACTGTAACAATGAAAAAGCAGACCACCCTCAAGTGAACATTCTTATCCTGATGTCAAAGATTCTTTCATTCAACATTCATTCAAAGCAGTCATTCTGAAATCATTTTGAATCATCTGCAAAACATGTACTGGGAGAGTAAACTTACACATAAGAGAAGTGATGCAGAAATGATGGGAGGATGTACAATGTCAAATTCTGAAACCCCAGGGAAAAAAAGATAAGACTAGGAGATGAGCAGGAAGTAAACAAATCACAAAGGCAACCCTAAGAAGAGGAGAAATGAGGCAAGATGGTGGAGGGGGAAACAACTGAAAAACATATCAAAGGGACAGAAAAATGAGAAGCCTCTCCCAAGGGATATTTTAGCACAAAAACAGGGAAAAGGCATAAGAAGATACAGACAAGGGAGAGCTCTAAGAAGATGGACAATGGTGCATTGATTAATTCTGGAGACTCAGAAGTGAACTGTTGGACAAATGAGAGACTAAGCAACTAGGATAAAAGCATTCTTGATGGAAAGCTGAGTTGAAGGGGTAAAGGTCGGGACTATAGAAGGCCATACTGATCACAGAATGAGAGAAGCAATACATAAGTAGAAAAATTGAAACTGAATAGGGCATGGGCAAAATGGCAAACTGTTAACACGACAGAGTCTTAGTTCTGCTTTGTTTTCTTTTTTCTGACAGGATTTTATTATATAGACTTAACAAAAACGTATTTTCTTATACATTTTAAGTCTTTTGAACAAACTTGGGCAACTATTTGAAAGAAAAATCAAGTTTTTATGTGTTTTCTTTGATTTTTTTTCCTGTCAGAAGTTTTATTGACTGTTGTGACAAAATGAGCCACACAAAAGCGAACTCTCAAGACAACTTGGTGAAAAAAGAACTCTAGTCTATAATGGACAGTATCCAGATGCTTTCTGTTAAATTTGATAAAACTGAGATCAAAATGGACAATATTAAAGAGGATTCCAAGAAACAAACAGAAATGTTAAAAAAAATAATAAAACAACAATCAGTTCAGATCTCTGCAATAGAAGAGACATTAAATGACCTGGCTAGTATAATGGCAGAGAGTGAGAATCACAAAATATGGGTCTATATTAGATAACCAAAATGACAAAAGAGTGAACACTCTTGTATCATCACATAAAACACAAACTCACTAAATACCAAAGTTACGGAACAGCAATTTTTTCCCAGGGAAAAAAAATTGCTGGGCCATTCTCGGGACTTTGCCATTTCCTCCACTGTGGTGCGATCTTGGAGTTGGTATATTTAAGTAGGAGGAGTGTGTCTCAAGTTTTTTTTTTCCTCTGACAAAAAAATTAGCTATTCCGTAACTTCGGTGTTTAGTGAGTTCATGTTTTATGTGTCAGTAGAAGAGAGTTCACTCTTTTATCATTTTGGTTATCTAATATAGACCCCCAAATATTTTGCTTATCCCACAGAATACTTTGCTTATGGATAACTAGAGGACCTAAAAAGTAGATCTAGAAGAAATAATATTAGGATATATAGAATGCCAGAAAAGGAAGAAGGAGATGATATGTTGCAGTTTTAACTAATTGGATGTCTAAAATTCTAAATCTGCCAGAAGCTCTCTCTTTTGGTATTGACAGAGCTTATTGATCTCTTTCAACTTCTTCTGTGAAGAAAAATCTTCCGGTCCCCAGATCTACTATTGTAAAATTTCTCTCCAGCCAAGACAAGGACCTGGTACTGAAGGCTGCTTGGGCTAATCCTCCAATAAAAATAAATAACAAAACTATCAGGTTTGACAATGACTATACTGCATTTGTTATGACCAAAAGGAAAGCATATATTCCATTCATAGAAGACTTAAAGAAGCTAAACTTTAAAGGTCAACTATTTTTTCCAGCTAAAATTAGGATCTTTTTACTAGAAGGTCAGAAAACTTTTAATTCTCTAGAGGATACAGTGGATTTTTCTCAGAAAAAGAAACTTTTTGATCAGTCAGAAAAGATGGACTGGACTTTGGTCAGTTTAAAAAGAAAAGCAACAAGAAATGGCTTGTCTTCAAAGGACATACATAGTAAAAAAATTAAAGAAAAATAACATTTTCTATTTTGCCTAATTAGCTTTCTCATTGGGATTTAGTTTTGTCATCTATTACAGTTCATCATCACATACAAGGTAAAACAAACAAAAAATTATACCTTTTCTTTTTTTTTTTTTGAAAGCAACTTTATTTGTATTTGTATATAAGCAAGATAAACATTTATTTTTTACACAGTTTTAACATTTGGTTAAGATTAGATATATAATAAACACAACATAACTGAAGTATTTACAAAGACATCCACATGTATGTATTACATTAACAATTGTAAATATTAGTATTTTTATGTAGAAACAGATTATTTTCTTAACAGTTCTTGTAAACTAACCCACATATTATATGAAAAAGTTTTCCTCAATTTAATTGTCAAAAGTTCCAAATGGCAAACTTCAGAAATGACATTTTTAAATTAATTAAAAGAGGGAGGAGTGTCCGAAATCCAGTTTCTGGTTATAATCTTTCTGACCACTGCTAAAATCAACCAGACCAATGGAAATTAAATTTTTTACACATTGAGGCATATGTGTTAAAGAGGACCATAGATTTGGATAAAGTAAAGTTATGTGATAATATAGCCTGTAATAGACTATTAACATTTTCCCAATAGTTTTTTTAATTCATTACAATCATAAAACATATGTGCTCAGTCAGCATTTTTCTCTAGTTTACATCTTCTACACAAGTTATCTTTTTTCTTAATCCTAATCATTATAAGTGGCATCAAAATACCTTTTCTATAGTATATGAAATATGTATAAGTGTTGTTATTACTATTACTTATAAGTCCCTTTATTATTTTATTTTAATTCTCTGTATAATTATTTTCAAACGTAGAGAGTAGTGTGTATGTGGTGGGGGTGTATTGACTGCATTTGAGATAGTGTGTGTGTGTCTGTGTGTATATATATATATATATATATATATATATATATATATATATATATATATATATATTAATATTACTATTATTTATATTTTATTTAAATCCTCTGAAACATTATTTTCTAACATAGAAAGTAGTGTGTATGTGAGGGTTGTAAATTAACATGTTTATTTAATCTAGTTAATCTATACATATTTTCTATACATAACTTCAAGTAATCTGTTTTTTTTTTTTGTTATCCTATCTGGTGAATGAATGTGGTTCTATATGATAAACTTTATCTATGAGCAGTGGGTGCTGTGTTGAGTGGTTTTGGCTGCATAAAAATCATTTATATACATTACTTTGCTTTGTTTTAATAGGTTTAACTTTTGTGGTGTTTGTTCATTACTTGGGCTCTTATTCAAAAAATTAGAGATGCTATTGACTGCTGGTACATTTATTTATATAAGTATTAAGTCAATTACCTTATTCTTATTAAAAGTAGAAACATGGCTTTCTGTTTAACTTATGAGTGTTAAACATGGTCACAAGCCATTTTTACAGTAACTGCTTCTTTTCAGTCCCTTTTCCCACCTAGTGTTAGCTAAATTGCTTTAGAATATTTTTTTTCACATACCTCAAGCTGTTTTTCAACTTATAACAGTCTTGAATACATGTTCAAGTTGTCTGTGCTGCAGAAAAATGCATTTTTAACTTTAAACCTCATTTAGAGGTAGTGAACTTTTAGAATGTTAAAACGAGCAGCAGAAACACAAAAATAGAACATTTAATATTATTCTAGTTAATTTTAAAACATATCGATGTAGCTTTTGTCCTCATTTTCTTTTAAAAAGTTGAATAACTAAAAGAAGAAAAGGAAACAGGAATGCAGTGTGAAGAAGAAAAAGAAGACATTTGCAGACATAAAGACACCTGGTACTAATTTCTGTTTAGTGACATCTTGTGGTCCTCCTAACTGTAGTTCAGTGAAAGTTATACCCTTTATATAAGTACAGTGTAAATATACTCATGTTGCAGATCATCACATTACAGAGGAATATGTCATTTACAATGATGAAAATGCTTGTTCAAAACAATATTACTTGTTTTAATGTGTCATGAAAGAAACTGCAAAATTTATATAACTTTAATAATAATGAATTAGACAGTTACTGTTATGCAGAATACTTCTCATAAACAAAGAAGTACCTATCACAATAATGGAATTTCCTATAGATTCTCCCTGGTTCTGTAACATGTTACCTGTTATACTGTACACACAAAGATTTGCACACTGTCAGACTGGATTCTTGATTATTCAGTCAAAATATTTCAGGATTTGGGATTGTGAGTCCTGATATTTTAAAATGTTACTTTCATTAATCCATTATTGTCACTGACCTAATATATCTACATTTCATTTATGCAAGTACAAACCATTGATTTCTTTGCTAGCTATGTCTTATATTTCTGACATTTTTTGACTTTTGCATAGTTCAAGGGCTATCTGATATTTTCTACCTGGGCTCCCTCTGAATACAGATTCTTTACAAGAATAGATAGTTTCATTAAATAAGATCTAATAAGTAAAATAACTAATCTGCTTCTTGCAACAGACAGTGGCACACCAAAATATTTAATCTCATAAAAAATGTAACAAACACATAGAACATGGGTGATCCACAGATAAAGGAAGGCCTGAAATATAAAACACAGGTAGTTAGTTAAGCATTAAGACTGTTGGTGAAATACAGAATACTTACAAATGCATAGCAGGGATGAAGCTGATAGCATAGTAAATAGAGAATGACGTGCCATACATAACATCTGGCAGTGTATTAAAGTATTGTTACAGAGAACTATTAATCATCTGGAAGTTGATAAGATATAGATTATGCATCCGTACATAAGTAAATGATGTTACATTGTAATTATATATACATAAGAACATCCACATGCAAAACACACTCAAATTGAAATACATATTTACACAGAACACACTTGTTTACTCATAAGTAAGGGGTTTACAGATGTATTTACCAAGATATAACCAACTGCCTACAAAAACTAAATACCCCATATCCTTTTGGTATTACTTCAGTATACAGTTGTCCCAATGCTTTACTTGTAATGCAATTGTGAAATCTAACACCTGATGTGATACCCAAAAGAGCTGTGCAATGCTACAAAACTATAATATTAAACACAGGGAACACTTCACATCTAAAATGCAAATGAAAACAAGCATGCAGGAAACTAGCATATTTTATATGGGATAAAATATGGTTCACACCTCTGCACACTGGTTGCTATAAAATTGTTTTTTATACAAAATGATTTTACAGGCATTTGACTGGAAACTATTAACAAAGATTATAAACTTGCTGTGAGAGAAGTATATTTATTTGACTTCTGTATGGATACTAATTTGCATATAACAGCATTTATATACATTACTATACATATACTTTAATATAAGCTGTTGTATTCTGTGCTATTTGAAACAGTTTATTGGTAAAGATGCTTAAAATACCTCAATCTGCTCAACATCTGCTGCCTTAATTACTCAGAGTTAATTCAATTATTGGAAAATAATATTAATGAGCAGATATAACTCTTCAAAATGTTCTGCATTTGTTAGTGAAATATGTAATTTTATTTTATACTAAACTGACTTTTAAAGAATTTCAAGTAATTTTCATCTCCCATTGGTATGATGAATACAAAAACGTGATTGGCACATTTCAGAATATGGCAACGAAAAGTACTATAAGCAAATTCGTAAGTATGGGAGCCTTAAAAGATTATCATAAAATAATGCTTCCTGTACACAAGTTAGATGTTAAATGTATATTCCAAGTACTAGAGGTATTGATAGTAACATACATCCATTCATAATTCAAACATACACTTAAAAACACTCATTCATTTGTATATTTACTCTCATGCATAGATACATTGAATGTATTCACTCTCTTAACTGCTAATATACATATCAAGCACCTATTCTCAATTTGTAAACACATGCACAGTGTTATATGTATATACAGCCATGTAAATATATTATGAATATATAGTATAAGCACATGCAATATACACAAATATGTAATCTTAAATTATAGCACATTTTAATTATACTTCCATATTCTGACTATTAGCTTTACCTTTTCACCCATGTTATTAAATGAGTTTTAAAGTTTTATGATATGTGATCTTAATATGTATTGGTGTTATGATGTCTATAGGTTAATTGTTATAGGTGTCGTCAGTTTTACTTATTTTCTCCATATAAATGCTTAAATACTAGGCTATTTATAGTATTTTCTATAGCAGGATTGATTAGAAGAAATTACTATATAAGATGTCTTGATCAAATATAGAACTTTGAAATGCATTATTTCTGGGATATTTTTGATATATTCAGAAATACATAATATTCTTTATTATTAACATTTTCAACTTTATATTTCGATTATCTGAAATAATAATATTTCCCGAATTAACATTTCATACTTTTTCCTTTTAACATGACTTGAGCATGCTCTAAATAGTTAGAAATATATTTTTTTTTAATTAAGAAGCAATAGCAACTGTTTAGCTTGATGACATTTGGATGGGTTGGTTGATGTGTGATTTCTATGATTATATCATCAAATCAGGGAATTTTCATTCCATGATGGGAGGTTTGAATATACACAAGTTTAAAATTTTTCTTTTTTTTTTTTTTTTTTGTATCTGTCCAAAATGACAATTATTAGTACTTGGTTATTATATTTTAAACTAAATCATCTTAAATCAGTGCAATTACATGTTCTTATGAATGTCGACATATAATTGTTTATCATTAAACATCAATGGATTTAATAATCCATTGAAGAGGAGTAGCTTAAACTTTTAAAATTGCATAAAGCTCACATAATTTTCTTACAAGAAATGCATTTGTTATCTGAAGATAAAGCTAGATTGGTGTTAAAAGATTATTCAACTCTTGGGAGCTCTCATTTTAAACCAAAAAGGATAGGCACTCATTCTTTGGAGAAATTCATTACCTGTGCCTAAAATAATAAATACATATTCAGATAAAATGGCATGTTGGGGTTATCAGTGTAGAATTTTAAAAAAATTATACTTTTATGAATTCTTACTGAATACCTGGAATTGGAGCCAAAGTTGCTAAGAAATATTTGGATATTATAACCTTATATACAAAAGGTGAATTGGTTATTGCAGGAGATTTTAACTGTATTGTTTCTAGTAAAGACACAACTACTCATAAGGTTCCTAAGCTAGCCTCAGTAGCTGAATGCTTAGATCATTTTATTAATTCTCAAAATTTGACAGATACCTATGATATTAAATCAACTAACGCTCTTAACTTTACACATTATTCTTATAGATTTGGCACCCAGATAATTATTGATAAAGTTTTTACTTCTACTGGTTTATTTACTAAAATTGTGGATGTATTGATAACTTCATGTCCTTTACCTGGCCATAATGCTATTGCATTTACTTTAACATTAAAACCAAGTAATTTGATTTACTATCAGGGAATCCCTGCTTATATAGTAACATTAAAAGACTTTAAGGAATGATGTCTAAAAGAAATACACCACTACATTGAAATTAATAATAATGGATAAGTTTCAGAAGTACTTCTCTAAGAGTCTTTAAAAGCTTATCTATATGGAAGAATTAAAAATTGGTACATATGTAAAAAAGAATGGGATAAGGAGTTGATGTCTTTGTAGTCTAGCATAGATAAATTGAAATCCAATTTAAAAACTTATGACAAATCAGCAAACACTGAGTTGAAAATATTAAATTAAAAATATGTACTTCACCATATAATATCAATAAATCTGTAAAAATTAAAATTGCAAGCTTATTCAATAAACCTGAAAAGCTTACACAGGTTGGCTGTTAGAGCTAAGAAAAAAAATAAATATTAATCATATTAAATAAATAATTTCCAAACAAGGTGATAAAAATAAAAAAAGTGATTGATTTAAAAGACATACTAGAATGTTTTAGGAAATATTATGAAGAAATTAATAACAAAGAGACAGATTCAGAAATCAACAAAATAACCAATGACTTTTTGAAAGACAATATAAGGTTTAAATTAAGCAAAGAAAAAGATCCAAAATTGATAAATCATTCTCTTTAAAGGAGTTAAAAGATCAAATTAATATAATCCCAGCATTTTACAAATTATTCTCAGAGAATATTTTAAATATCCATATCCCATTAAAAGTTTCTGAACAAGTTAAACATATGTCAACCCCCCCACCCGGAAATATTCCCTGATATCTACTATCTTGAAACCAAATAAAGAGTCTAACTTGTGTTCTTCTTACCATCCTATGTCTCTATTTTTGCAAAAAGATTGAACCTTGTTATGCCAGAATTAATAAATGATGATCAGACTGGTTTTATACCACATAGAAAGGTTCAGGATAACATAATTAGGCGTAATACTGTATTAGATCTGGCTAATAAATATAAAAAGAACAAACTATAATAAGTATAGATATAAATAAGGCCTTTGATTCTATTTGTTGGAATTATTTGTTCAAAGCACTTAAACAATATGTGTCCCTTGATTTTATAAATCTACAGTAAATAGTAACTCATTCCTTTTTATTAAAATTGGCTTTCTTTCTAGCTCTTTCAAAATATTAAAGTGTAAAAAACAGGTTTGTCCCTTGTCACCTCTATTATCTGTTCTAGCAATTGAACCTTTCGCAAACTTTATTAAATCTAATAACAAAATTCAAGGATTTTCGATAGATGAAAGTTATTCCTGCAAAATTCAATTATTTGCAGACAACATTTTAACAACAAGTGGTGATGCTGAGGATTCAATAGAAATTTTAACTAAGTCTATTAATTACTTTGAAAAAATGCCAGGTTTAAGGTTTAACACTGATAAAACAGAAGCTTTATTTATTAATAAAAACATTTATAATTACTTAAGAAACTATAACATTGTTATTTGGGACAATTCACAAATTAATGTTCTTGGAATTATAGTTAAATCCAATGTAAAAGACTCACTAGCAGTAAATTATAATAATTTAATAGACACTTATTAAAATAATTATTAATTGGAACACATTTTTTACAATGAAAGATAGACTTACTTTAATAAAAATGATAATCCTACCAAAAATGCTTTTCTATCTACAATCACGAATTATTTTCCCTCATAAACAAAATCTTTAAGAAATTAGATTCTATTCTTCTTAATTTTCTTTGGTTCCCCAATAAACCAATAATATCCTTTGATTGGCATGATAAAATTTGGCAAAAAGGTGGATTAAGTTTTCCAAATGTTGAATTATATGGCAAATCCATAATTCTCAATTTAATATCCCTATGGATAAATTTCTCTTAACAATCAACTTGAAAATCCATTCATGAAAGATTAATAAATGATAACAGGTATGTTGTAGAATCTTTTTCTAAATTTGGAATTAATACATTTTACTGGATCTTGAAAGACTTACGTTTAAATGCAAAGAAAAATAATATTATTCTCCCTTCACTGATTACAGCCTTATAAATTTTAAAAGATTCATCAGTTCTAATTATATAGTTAAAGATTTACAGGGAATTCAATAAAGCCTACATAATAATTTTTACTGTGTGCATGTTGTGGCGTGATGTGCACATGGCAATGGAAAGTTTTAGATTCAGTAAATCTGCGTAGAGGTGCAAAACACGGAAGCTTTTGTGGCATGCAAATTACTGCATAAATAGCTGAATTTTATGTTAATGAAGCAAACCAATATGGTGGAGAGATTCGACAACCTCGAATGCAACCATGTAGTATCCATGTTTGTGTTGGCTGTGTATTCCAAAACCTTTCAAATACAGCCACAAAAAGAGTCTACACTGAAATAGAGCAAGCAAAAGCTCTTTCATTTGTACAGAACTGAGCTTAACAAGTAACACAACACTTAGTATTACCTAATTAAACATTGTGGATGCTAGAAAATTACAGTAACAAATATAAAAATACCTTTTTAAGTGCAATGACATAAATGCAGCTTTGCCCCCCACCCCCAAATGAAGAATATACTATTAAGTAATAAAGGCTGCTAAAATGTTTAAATGTCATTAAACAGACTTTTATACTGTAATGCAAGCATATGCATTATGTAGCTGATGGCTTACAGTTCCATTTTATTAAAAAATGTATTCCTCTGTGAAATATATAGGCAAAGTAATACCCTCCCCTGTGTTTACAACATTGGGCTCCCATGCAGTTTCCTACTTACATTGTTACTATGTAGATTCTGGGCTATCAGCATGGTGAAGATGAAAATGAGGTCAAAACTCATTAGAATTAGAATTGTTGAATCTCAAAAAAACAGTAACCATGTAGGGATGTTCACTTCATGGAGGCACTTCCACAGTGTTTGTGTTGAATGCATGGCAACAGTGAATGCTGACATCAAGGGGGTGTGTCAGGTTGCACCTGCAGAGGTGAACATGTAGGGCTCTGAAGGATGAAAGTGCATATAAGCAGTGCACAATTCCCAAGTTCTGTGTCATCCTCATTATTTGGTTGTTTAAATGTCCAGTTTAATTTTTTTTTTGCCATTGTTTGAGCAATACAGTGCTTATAACAACCATAAGAAACAGAGTAATGAATGACAGGTTTCTCTGCTTTGTTATGTAACTATTTCTGTGGCAGCACATATATGTATTAGGGCTAGAATAGATGGTCCTGGGTTGACTACAGGGTGTGCAACTTTTCCTTCACTTTTTATGGTCCATGTTTGCATGATATCATGAGAATGTAGGAAACAAATGTCAATTTTGCCTATGCTTACCTTATTTATGCATAGGTGCATGGAGATGCACAGAGGTGCTCATAGCGCACTAATGAGAAAGCAGCAAGTGTCTTAATAGATGCTAATTATAGCATAAGCAGGTGAATTGCATGTTAATCAACCAATCCAACACAGTGGAGCTATTCAACAATGTATAAAGCATCCATGTAGCCTCTATTCTGTTTTTTCCTCAATCCTTCAATACCATTACAGTTGAGACAAGGAACTTTTAACTGGCACAATGCTTGGGGCTACTGCAGCTATTCTACATCTGTATGTGCTAGAGACTGAACCCAGTGCTGCTGGTTCGGCTGACAATAGGCCTAGGCTGAGAAGGAGGAGAGTGTTCAGGCCCAGGGTAATTTTCCAGGTGCTACATGAGCTGGAGATTGTAGAGTGCTACAGGGTGGACAGGGAAACAATACAAGAAATCTGTGAGTTCTGCCACCCTCAACTCAGAGCCATAGCCAACCAAGGGGAACCCATCCCAGTGGAAACTAGGGTATGTGTAGCCCTTAGAATATTAGCTATTGGTAGTTTTCAAAGACCAACTGTGGATATGATAGGTGTGTCACAGGCGTCAGCCTCCAGGATCCTCCACCAGTTTCTGGATGTTATGCTCATACATGCCAGTGAGCATATATTTTTCACTTGGTTCTGAAGAGAGGGCCAGCAATATGTAAGTGTTTCACCATTTAGTGCACTACCCTGAAGTACTGGGTGCCATAGATTGCACTCATGTATACATTAAGGCACCACCTGGTAAGCAGGGTAGAATCTACATTAACTGCAAGGGATACCACTCTATCAATGGCCAAGACATGTGTAATGCCCAGGAAATTATCTTGAATGTGTGTGCTGGCAACCCTGGCAGTTATCATGATTCCAGTATCTGGCACACATCACAGCTTCACCAGAAGTTTACTAGGGGGGACATCCCACAGGGTCATTTACTGGTGGATGATGGCTATGCCCTGCAACAGTGGCTGATGACACAAATCAGAAGTGCACACACACCCACAGAAGAACACCATAGTGAGGCACACGCTCAAACTAAAAACATCATAGAGCATGTGTTTGGGCTTCTGAAGTCGCAGTTTTGGTGCCTAGATATATCTGGTGGAGCCCTGCAGTATAATATATGCAGATGTAGACAAATACTCACAGTATGTGCTATGCTCCACAATCTGATCCTGTGGAAACAGCTGCAGCAGGATCAGCGAGGAGAAGGGACACACATCCCCCAACCAATGCCTAGGTCACCACAGCCACAGTCAGAGGAGAACTCAGAGGAGGAACCCCAGCTGCTGTCTCTGTAAGGCAGACATAGGCATGCTCAGCATGCCCTTGCTTTGGATAAGAGACAATGCACAGCACATTCACTGACCACCTAGTGACCTAATACCCTTCTACTACTCACATACATATAATAAAATTGATGCCAGGCAACTCACACAACATTTTCCTTCCCATGTATTGGCTGTGTACTGCTTGCATCAGACAGAGTCAGCCCTGAACTAAAGGTGTGTCAACTGATGCATTTGCAAGGTAAGTCCTGAACATAGAGTATATTCCTTAATAATATTATAGCATATCCTTGTATGTCCTCACTTGGTACAGTAAGCAAGTAAATAGCAGTGGATTTTTACAGAAAGTACCTTAACATGTGACATCAGGCAATTACGTTTCTTATATTTGTCCATTAGTAATTAGTAGGCCTCAGGCATGAAAGATTCACACAGTCATACCTGTGAAGAATTCTGTTGCTCCCTGCATGGCTTCAGTTTAGCACCATACCTTTGCACTGGTACATCATTAAATACAGAAGTTAGAAAGTGATGATACACATTGCAGTTTCAGATTTCAGACTTTTTTATGTCGTAACAGTAACTGAGCTTTGTTCCCTCAAAAGAAGAGTATATGCATGTTTGTGCAATCCAACCTGAATGTCATTTGTTGGCAACTGCATATCATATTATTCTCAGTTAATATTCTTTCATATGTTAAGGCCAATTATATGGAATGGCTTACACACTATGTGTTTTAGATAACTGATGAATGACCAAGAAACACAGAAGAGTAAAACAGAGCTACATATTTGTAATCATAGTTATGCCTGGTTGTGTAATCACTAACTACTCTATGTACAAATATAGCAAACAGAATTAAATGTACAAATCCCAGCTGAAGTTTGAAAGCAGTGTACATTCTGATGCAGTTGGTTGTGTAAAGAATAACTTAATTTTGTTAATGCAAAGCTGTTTCTGTGGCAAAGAGGACTAAGGCGTCCCTCCTGTTTTCTGAAGCTGTATTGGTGTGAGGATTCAAATCCTGACATATGTAGAAATTTGTGATGTGTGCTAGCAATTTTTTACTGTGCTTTTACAGATTTTGTGTATGTGTCCCTTCGTTTTATTCTCTTTTCCTCTTTGTCTTCTTTTAATTCCATTTTTGTTTGATGTGCTGCCTCCGGAAAAAGTTTGGCTAAGCCTATCTTGTTTGCACGAAGGGCAACATTGCAGAAAGAGGGAAACAACAGACTGCCTTGAAAGCATTCGCCCAAAAATAGAAAACGGATACATTCAATTAATGCTCTTAGCCATCATGAAAATCCAGCCTGGAGTATAGGTGGGACTGGGGTATAGTAACACATATATATCACATAATACTAACTGTGAAACATTAGCAATGCAGCTTGCATTTGCGCACTACTTCCCTACATGCAAAGAGGCCTACCTCGCATGTGTGTAAACCTTGTTAGCCACTGCACAAATCCAGTGCTATGGAATTGTATATGTGATATTTTATTATTGGTATTTATTGTCCAGTTCCTTTGTATGACATAAAACTATATGTGAAAACATTGTAAATTAAGGGAACAATATAACTATATGTCATATGTTTACAATACATCCATTTCTCCCCCCCCCCCCAAACCAGAACACCATTAGACGGAGGTGTGTCCATATTCATTAAGGATATCCACACCTCCAGACTAGTTGTGCAGCATAATGCATCCGAGGTTATCCAAGTGCAACTAACTCTGGGCAAAACTACAATCCAAATTGTAGCTTGCTACAGATCCCCCACCATGCCCCAGGATTCCCACTCCTCTTTTCTTGATATACTGGAAAATATTAGGGTTCAGCCAAACACCCTAATAATGGGCAAATTTAACTACCCCATCATTAACTGGGGAAACTACTCATGTACCAAATCCTTCACTCAACGCTTTCTGGAATTCATAAATTCCAATGTCCTGGATAAACTTATCCACACCCCCACCAGGGGCAACAATATCCTAGACTTAGTCATTACCAACATGAGTGACCAGTGCTCCACACCTGAAATCAACTTTTCATTGGTCAGATCTGACCATAATCTAATCACCCTAGATATCCACATCCTGCCCCCACCCACCATTAAGGAAACCATGGTAAAAAATTCTCCAAAGCCACCTCCATGCTTCTTAAGACAGAAGTGGCAAACTTCATGACAGTCAAAAAAATACAGATGCTTGTTGAAACCTCTTGCACGGCAATAGAGAGATAAATCCACAAAACGAAGCCAGCAAGATAGGAAGGTGTAAATAATGATTTATTAAACCCAAAGGAAAAATCCAATAGGTTACAAAATTGAAACAGGATAAATCCAAACCGGTTTTGGCTCAACAGAGCCTTCTTCAGTGGACACAAATAAAAATCAAAAGCAAAAGAAGCCAAAAGCAACTCATTATATATGTGTGTGCACACCTGATACTTAACAACATCACCAATCACAATAGTGACACAATAAATAATGAATTAATCATGAAGTTAGAATTGGTCATTAAGACCAGGTGGAAACAAGGCTCCCAGTTTTTCTATCCATTTTCTTTCTTTGAAGTTAAGCAACTCATGCCAACTGTCTTTATCTTTGCAAATCCCATTAATGTGGTCAATGATGACAAATTTGAAAGAAGCAGTTGTATGTCTTAAAGTATGTTTAAATAAAGCGTTATTGGGATGTTTATTCCTAATACCACTAAGATGTTCACAAATTCTCAAGCGAAAAGCTCGAGAAGTTTGCCCCACATAAAATGCGGAACAAGTACAGGTCACCAAATAGATGACCCACTTGGTACTGCAATTAGCCCACATCTTTATTTCAAAAACCTCAGAGGTATTTTTACTAGTAAATTCACGGGTATTGGAAACCCGCATACAATATGCACAGTGACCACAAGAAAAACACCCTACTACAGGACCCCCTATCAAAGAAATTTGATTACAAACTATAGGACTTTGAACAGACTTTTTGTAATGGCTAAGTCTAGAACCTATAGTGCATCCCCTTCTAAAGGAGAAAAAACATCTCTCCCTGAGAAAGGGATGCAATCTCTCTTCGGCCAACAAGACATTCCAATGTCTCTGAATAATGTTAATAAAACCTTGAGTATTACGTCCATAGGTGGTGACAAGGCGTATAGGCTGTGTGTCCCCATTGTTGTTGTGGTGTTTGTAACGTAATAGGTCTTGCCTATTAAAATTAGCAGCCCATTGTTTGGCCTGATTAATGGTCCCTGGACGATAGCCCCTCTCTAAAAATCTGCAGGCAAGATCATCACGTGTTTTGGCATAAGATGCTTGGTTAGAACAGATCCTCTTTGCTCTCAAGAATTGGGATTTGGGTATATTTTGGATGATATGTTGTGGGTGGAGGCTAGAAGCATATAGTAAAGAGTTATATTCAGGAAATTTTCTGAAAATGGTAGTGGACAAAGTATTGTCAGGATTTCTGGTGATTTCTACATCCAAAAAGAACATTTTGGATCTGTGGAAAGACATTTTGAATTCAATGCCCCATACATTGTTATTAAGATAATTAAGAAACTCCTTAAGATAGTCCTCATCAGCCCTCCACACCAACCAACAATCATCCAAATAACGACGCCAAATGTCCATTTCACACATATAAATATTCTGATTGAGATCATATATAATGATCTCCTCAATGTATGCCATGAAGAGATCGGCATAGATGGGTGCAAAAGATGCACCCATCGCTGTCCCTTTCTTTTGCCAAAAACACTGATTTTGAAAGTAAAAAACATTACTTGTAAGCACATATTCTGTTAGGCATATCAAAAAGGTGTTAAATCCTGGTTTATAAAGCCCGGATCTGTTCAACCAATAATCCAAAGCCTGCAGACCTGCCCAATGTGGAATATTGGTGTATAGAGAGGTGATATCTAGAGTGCATAATAACCAACTAGATTCAAGTTGTGCATCATTAATTATGTCCAATAATTGGGTAGTGTCTTGAATTCTAGATCTAATATGTGAAAGCAAAGGTTTAAGATGATAAGTCAAATATTCTGAAAGAGGTTCAGTAATGGACCCATGTCCCGAAACAATGGGTCGACCCGGTGGGTTGGTGGCATGTTTGTGTATCTTTGGCAAGAGATAAAGATATTGTTTTTTGGGGGATGTAACCGTTAGTTGTTCCTTAATATATGTTGTAATAATCCCCTCCTCAACTGCTTGCGTCAAAAACTGTCCTATTTTATGATGATATTGTGGAGATGGATCCAAGGACATATGCATATAATAATCTTCATCTCCCAGTTGTCTCATAGCCTCCTGATTGTAGGCTGCCTCATCTAAAACCACCACAGCTCCCCCTTTGTCAGCTGGAATCACAACCAGATTCTTGTTGTTAACAAGTTCTTCAAGACTAAGTACCTCTTCCTTAGACAAATTATTATACAGTGTGGAAAAATCCTTGAGATGACAGTGCAAATCATTTAACACATTTTTCAAAAAAACACCCACCAAATGGACCATAGGTGGATTAAAGCTTGATTTTTTAAACTTGAATTTACCAACAGTATCATCAGTATTGTCAGCAAAAAACACTTTAAGATTTAACATCCGACAAAAGTTGGCCACATCCTGGGCTAGGGCATATTCAGAAACAAAAAATCCCGGAACAAAATTAAGTCCTTTATTTAATAACTTGATCTGTGTATTAGTAAGCTCAACAGAAGAGATATTGTGTACATTGCATGGACTATTCAATGTTCTATCATCATCTTCAAAAGATTTTCGAGACCCTGTTTGGGTCTGTCTTTTTTTATGTTTGCGCCCCCCCCCCCGTCTGGATCTATATCCAAAGGGTGCGGACAATTAGTCTTTTTGGCATTGGGTAACATATCTGTTGGGTTAGCTTCTGAATCACCTTCGGTGTTAGATGAGGTGTCCTCCCCAGAAGTACAACTGGAAGAGTTCACACTCTTCTTTAAAATAGATTTCGGTCTCTTTCTTTTGGGAGTGGAGAATCTCTTGTCATTATTAAAATTATCCATAGGTAATCTAAATGACACATTTTTTGAAGTATCAAACGGTTTCCCTTTTTCATAGTCACCTACATCCCTAAAGAATTTTTTGAGTTTCCTCTCTTTCAAACTGGATTCTAATTTTGATAGATCCGTCGTTAATTTTTTAACTAGTGATGGAAAAGAATCACATTTTTCAAAATTGCTAGCCTCAATACAGATAGTTTCTAATTCTTTAATCCCCATATGAACCTTACGTTCATAAAAATCAGCCAGGGCATCAACAAATTTAGATGAAGCTAATTGTTGGATCTGACCCCAATCTTCCAACAATTTCTCATCAATGTTGGATACCAGGGGTTGTACTCTCACCCTTAATCCACGTGGGGTTATCTTTTTTTGTTGATACGCCCTGAAAAGACGTAAATGCCAAACATTAGTACGAACCATCCTGATATTTTTATTAAGTAAATTAAAAAACATATCACATTCTGTGTTCACATCCAAAACCTTCATATTACTAATTTGTCCAGAAGAACTAGCCCCTAGACCAAATACAGATAAGTCATCAAGATCTGATGAAATCCCCTTAATAAGAGGTGATAGTGCCATATTTTTACTAATACGACCAAATCCTAAAGGTACAAAAATCTATATTGTCCTAATATACCAAGCAAAACGCAGAACAGCAATCTGCATGCAGCAGTTATGAAAAAAATTACTGTCACTGAACAGATATTTTAGTTGTCAATAAACCATCTGCAGAATGGTATACAGTGCCAGTGATCAATACCAAAGAAAAAATTAGATAAAGAAGCTGAAAAAAGACAATATACAATAAACAGATCAGGTATATAATATACCTGTATACTGTGTATATGTCTTCAGCATCAAAATCTTAATCAGGTATAAAAAATACAATATGCAGTCCCACTATTATTGAAAAAATCCAATATTTATACAGCGTATTTGTACCCGTCCTAATATACAATGATATTGATCTAGTGTAAAAAAATATTTGATAAAAAACAACACACAGAAATGGCCACAACCAAAAAGTGTGTTGGCACTAAAAAACAAAAAATTCTGTCTATAAATACCAAATCTGCTTACTGGAAACCATGAATAATGTAACTGTCAACACAAAGATGCTGTTGATGTAAATATATAGATAACCATATATAATAGGAAAGGGTCTTAGAAGAAAAATACAGCCAAAATGTACCTATAAATAAACCATAAAGCTCTGGATGTGAACAGTAGAAGCAAATCAACAATAATTCTTACAATATATGAGAATGATTCAAATACTACAAAAATAGTCCTATACCCAAAATGCATAGATGTAAACTCCCAAAAGGATGTGAAACACTATCAGCACACAGTCCCTAAATATGGCCCTGCAAACCTACAAAATATCAAGAACTAGTCTGATTTAAATATACCAAAACTTGAAAATCAAAAGCATACATAGCATAAACATGGATAAAGCATGACATAAAGATATATCAAATGCATGACACAAAAAATATATTATGAACAATGATATATATCAGAAAGTCATAAAGGTCGGACAAAACCAATTATAATAACAAAAGTATGTCTAACCAGTGTCCAAAAAAGTCAAACAGGTGAATTCCCAAATGCAACAGTCTAAATATGTCCAGCGACCACAAATATATCCAGCGACCACAACTACGAAACGTAGATAAGCTGGTGCTCTGAAAATGCAGAGTATCTTCCACAAATAAGCGTAAACCAAAAGAACAAATGAACCAAGAAAGAAAGAGCTCCAGCCAAAGAAAACCAGGTCCGTTGATGTATAAAAACTGTTTCCTTAATTTATTTTGTTAAAATCCACAAATAACATAAAGCGCTTTTCGTCATACCATTTAGGATGACTTCTTCAGATGAAATACAAGTAGCAGCCTCCAGCTTATATACTGCATTCAGCACCAATAAACAAATTAACAGAACTCAGTTACTTAAATTAAATCTATTATTGAAAGAGTGGTCCGCCCTTTGGATTAAAAGGGCAATCCTATATTTTAACTTCTAAAATGCATATATTTAAATCTAGCCAGAAACTTTAACAACTTCTATCACTGACTTACCCAGACAACTATAAAGTTTATAAATGAATTTGATAAATAAGGAGCATGGAGTATATACAATAAAAGGTCTAACCTTATGAGTTAACCTAAAGTTAGATTTATTAACTATTTAATATCTAAATAACCAGAATATAAGTACTAATCTTATGTAAGATAAAAAAGTGAAGTAAATTTTACTTATATCTAGAAAGTTAATTCCTAGCCTTAAAAGATGTTGTAGTGTTAGCGCCTAGTTAAAGTGAAACCATATTCTATATAAGGAATACATAAATCCATAGTGTCTCTTAGATTATTTAGGCTGAAGGACCAATCTTATAGTATAGTAAACCAAAAGAACGCCAGTTCAATGCTTGAAAATGCAAAGTATATAACACCGACAGGCATAGATAAAAAACACCAGTTCCTTAACAGCACAGAAACTAAAAACCGCCAAAAGCTTCACCGGTAAATGAAAAAACGGAAATGGAGCAGGTACGTTGGCGTAAGCAAAAGCAAACCAACTGGAAGCCCACCGGGAGCTAGTAACAACTCGTGCATGAACCGATTTCCATGTAGTTAGGTTCCAAACACAGACTGAGTGCCAAAATGCTTCAAATGTAAAAATAAAAGATGTGATATGTTGTCACAAGCATAAAGTCAGCAATAAGAAAAAAACACCGACCCACAGTGGTAAACAGCATCTGACAAATACATCAGTCAAAAAAATACAGATGCTCGTTGAAACCTCTTGCACGGCAATAGAGAGATAAATCCACAAAACGAAGCCAGCAAGATAGGAAGGTGTAAATAATGATTTATTAAACCCAAAGGAAAAATCCAATAGGTTACAAAATTGAAACAGGATTTCCATCACATGTTAAAAAATTAACGACGGATCTATCAAAATTAGAATCCAGTTTGAAAGAGAGGAAACTCAAAAAATTCTTTAGGGATGTAGGTGACTATGAAAAAGGGAAACCGTTTGATACTTCAAAAAATGTGTCATTTAGATTACCTATGGATAATTTTAATAATGACAAGAGATTCTCCACTCCCAAAAGAAAGAGACCGAAATCTATTTTAAAGAAGAGTGTGAACTCTTCCAGTTGTACTTCTGGGGAGGACACCTCATCTAACACCTCATCTAACACCGAAGGTGATTCAGAAGCTAACCCAACAGATATGTTACCCAATGCCAAAAAGACTAATTGTCCGCACCCTTTGGATATAGATCCAGACGGGGGGGGGGGGCGCAAACATAAAAAAAGACAGACCCAAACAGGGTCTCGAAAATCTTTTGAAGATGATGATAGAACATTGAATAGTCCATGCAATGTACACAATATCTCTTCTGTTGAGCTTACTAATACACAGATCAAGTTATTAAATAAAGGACTTAATTTTGTTCCGGGATTTTTTGTTTCTGAATATGCCCTAGCCCAGGATGTGGCCAACTTTTGTCGGATGTTAAATCTTAAAGTGTTTTTTGCTGACAATACTGATGATACTGTTGGTAAATTCAAGTTTAAAAAATCAAGCTTTAATCCACCTATGGTCCATTTGGTGGGTGTTTTTTTGAAAAATGTGTTAAATGATTTGCACTGTCATCTCAAGGATTTTTCCACACTGTATAATAATTTGTCTAAGGAAGAGGTACTTAGTCTTGAAGAACTTGTTAACAACAAGAATCTGGTTGTGATTCCAGCTGACAAAGGGGGAGCTGTGGTGGTTTTAGATGAGGCAGCCTACAATCAGGAGGCTATGAGACAACTGGGAGATGAAGATTATTATATGCATATGTCCTTGGATCCATCTCCACAATATCATCATAAAATAGGACAGTTTTTGACGCAAGCAGTTGAGGAGGGGATTATTACAACATATATTGAGGAACAACTAACGGTTACATCCCCCAAAAAACAATATCTTTATCTCTTGCCAAAGATACACAAACATGCCACCAACCCACCGGGTCAACCCATTGTTTTGGGACATGGGTCCATTACTGAACCTCTTTCAGAGTATTTGACTTATCATCTTAAACCTTTGCTTTCACATAGAATTCAAGACACTACCCAATTCTTGGACATAATTAATGATGCACTACTTGAATCTAGTTGGTTATTATGCACTCTAGATATCACCTCTCTATACACCAATATTCCACATTGGGCAGGTCTGCAGGCTTTGGATTATTGGTTGAACAGATCCGGGCTTTATAAACCAGGATTTAACACCTTTTTGATATGCCTAACAGAATATGTGCTTACAAGTAATGTTTTTTACTTTCAAAATCAGTGTTTTTGGCAAAAGAAAGGGACAGCGATGGGTGCATCTTTTGCACCCATCTATGCCGATCTCTTCATGGCATACATTGAGGAGATCATTATATATGATCCCAATCACAATATTTATATGTGTGAAATGGACATTTGGCGTCGTTATTTGGATGATTGTTGGTTGGTGTGGAGGGCTGATGAGGACTATCTTAAGGAGTTTCTTAATTATCTTAATAACAATGTATGGGGCATTGAATTCAAAATGTCTTTCCACAGATCTAAAATGTTCTTTTTGGATGTAGAAATCACCAGAAATCCTGACAATACTTTGTCCACTACCATTTTCAGAAAATTTCCTGAATATAACTCTTTACTATATGCTTCTAGCCTCCACTACCATTTTCAGAAAATTTCCTGAATATAACTCTTTACTATATGCTTCTAGCCTCCACCCACAACATATCATCCAAAATATACCCAAATCCCAATTCTTGAGAGCAAAGAGGATCTGTTCTAACCAAGCATCTTATGCCAAAACACGTGATGATCTTGCCTGCAGATTTTTAGAGAGGGGCTATCGTCCAGGGACCATTAATCAGGCCAAACAATGGGCTGCTAATTTTAATAGGCAAGACCTATTACGTTACAAACATCACAACAACAATGGGGACACACAGCCTATACGCCTTGTCACCACCTATGGACGTAATACTCAAGGTTTTATTAACATTATTCAGAGACATTGGAATGTCTTGTTGGCCGAAGAGAGATTGCATCCCTTTCTCAGGGAGAGATGTTTTTTCTCCTTTAGAAGGGGATGCACTATAGGTTCTAGACTTAGCCATTACAAAAAGTCTGTTCAAAGTCCTATAGTTTGTAATCAAACCTCTTTGACAGGGGGTCCTGTAGTAGGGTGTTTTTCTTGTGGTCACTGTGCATATTGTATGCGGGTTTCCAATACCCGTGAATTTACTAGTAAAAATACCTCTGAGGTTTTTGAAATAAAGATGTGGGCTAATTGCAGTACCAAGTGGGTCATCTATTTGGTGACCTGTACTTGTTCCGCATTTTATGTGGGGCAAACTTCTCGAGCTTTTCGCTTGAGAATTTGTGAACATCTTAGTGGTATTAGGAATAAACGTCCCAATAACGCTTTATTTAAACATACTTTAAAACATACAACTGCTTCTTTCAAATTTGTCATCATTGACCACATTAATGGGATTTGCAAAGATAAAGACAGTTGGCATGAGTTGCTTAACTTCAAAGAAAGAAAATGGATAGTAAAACTGGGAGCCTTGTTTCCACCTGGTCTTAATGACCAATTCTAACTTCATGATTAATTCATTATTTATTGTGTCACTATTGTGATTGGTGATGTTGTTAAGTATCAGGTGTGCACACACATATATAATGAGTTGCTTTTGGCTTCTTTTGCCTTTGATTTTTATTTGTGTCCACTGAAGAAGGCTCTGTTGAGCTGAAATCGGTTTGGATTTATCCTGTTTCAATTTTGTAACCTATTGGATTTTTCCTTTGGGTTTAATAAATCATTATTTACACCTTCCTATCTTGCAAACTTCATGACACCCATGCAGATGGACAATACAGTTACAACTGGTGAATCCTACACAAATGCCCTCTATAACTACTTACATAAGTGCATGGATTGTGCTAACCCAAACAGAACCAATACACTATCCTCCAAAAAAAGAAGCAAATCTGGTGGTCCCCTACCATAAACAAACTCTACAACAGAAGGAAGAAACTGTTGCAAAAAAGAGTAAAATCCCATGAGTGGAGGAGCTGCCTGGTCAGCCTCAGTAAGAAGCTGAGATCCCTTATAAGACCCTCCAAAGCTAGCTATGAAAACAAAATCACCACTGATTCTAAGGGCAACCACAAATCATTATATAGCTATGTCAGGAATCTCAATGGCAACACACAGATCTGCTCTGAGTTACAGCAGAACAGCATGAAAATTACAGAACCAACTGATATTGCCAACATCCTGCCAGATAGGTTCAGTGCTAACTTTACCCCCCTCTCATCCCCTAAAGGGCCCATATCTATACAGGAAGAATGCAGAGTCCCTGTAATCTCATCTATGCAGGTAAAAGCTGCACTCTCTAAAACCAAAAACACAGCATCCATGAGACCAGACAACATCCCAGGCTGCGTTTTACACAAACTTCAGAACAAACTGGCTCTCTGCCTAAGCACCATGTTCAATCATAGTCTCATGTCAGGCTCTGTGCCCACTGAATGGCACACAGCAACAGTTATCCCACTCCACAAAGGGGGAGCCACCACTGATCCTGTATTAGCCTGACGAGCCTGGTCTGCAAGGCCATGGAACATATCATCATGGAACTCATAAACAAAGACAATGGTAACCTCCAAACTCTGGACCCCACCCAGTACAGGTTTGTGAAAGGCATACCATGCCCTCTGAACGTGATTGACTTCTTTGAGACAGTCACCAAAGCCATAGACAAGGGTAAGGTGGTTCACACAGCCTATATTGACCTCGCCAAGGCTTTCGATACCATCCCCCATTCTGGAATTATAGCTAAACTCACTAAACTAGGTATAAATCCCTACATCACAAGATGGGTTGCCAACTGGCTCACTGACAGAACCCACACTGTAAAAGTTGCAGACTCCAAATCTGACTTCAAACCAGTGACAAGTGGAGTACCACAGAGTTCAGTCCTGGGACCTCTCCTGTTTGGTAACTACTTCTCTGAAGTACAGGCTAACACAGAAAGCCTCTGGCTAATGAAGTTCACAGATGACTGCAAACTAGGAGCCATAGTCGAGTCCCCAAATGATGTGGACATCCTACAGAAGGGCCTTACTGAGACAGATGCCTGGTGTCAGAGGCATGGCCTTGAGCTCAATGCCAAAATGTGCATTGTCATCCCCTTTGATAAAAACTGTGTACCCATGAACTACCATATAAATGGCAGTATACTTAATGCCGAATGTGTGATAAGAGTCCTTGGGACCCAGATGGACAGTAGTCTCTCCTTTGATAATTACATTGCCACAGTAGTCAGGAAATTCTTCTATGTGGCACACCTCATCAGAAAAGGGTTCTTATCTAGGAAAAAAGAGGTCATTGTTCCCCTCTTCCCAGCACTCATTAAAACCATTATAGAGTGCAACGCCCCTTTTGGAATGTACTTCACAAGACATCTGCAGCAGCAGCTGGAAAGGCAACAGAAGTACCTCACAAAGAGGATTACTGGCCTCAAACAGATGCCCTACACTGACCACCTCAAAAAACTCCAGCTTTACTCTGTAGCATATCGCCTACTCCAAGGAGATTTCTGCCGAACATATAAAGTTATGTTAAACCAAGAGCTGTTGGACATGCTATACCTTAAGGAATCTCAATCTCTCCAAGCTACATGATCTAGGGACCTAAACCTTGTAACCACAATAAATAGGACATGCTGGAGGGATAGATTCCTGTCCCAGAGACTTCCTATCCTTTGGAACAAGCTACCCATCTATGTCAAGCAAAGTTCCTCATTAGCACGCTTCAAGAAAAATCTTGATGAGTGGATGGGAAATAGGAAATACACCCCATGGATCACTTCTGTGGCTCTGCTTGACAGGGGCACAGGAAATTAACTTTCTTGGGTGGTGTAAGCCAGGGAACCTTGTTGCCTATGCTTACTTAGGCCCTTGGATCAATAGCCTAGTACCTACCTATGAACCTATGAAACCACCCCAAGCAAGGACTGCAACCCTGGGGCCTCATTACTTTTTCCACACATATATCAACCACAATATAAAGTGTTATATATAATATTGTGTGATCACACATGAGCAGGGTCACTTGGTGGTGCTCATAGCCTTGATCTGCAAAACTCAAACAGCCAAGTATGCTCAATAAGCATAACTGTGTTGTTACACACCTAGGCTTCTAAACAGCCTACTGCTATTAGCCTCAGATGACACTATGAAGGCTTCCCAACCTCTTGTCTCCCACATGGCCTCCCAATGTTATCTACAATAAGTTCACCTGCAGTCCTGTCAAAAGCAGACTTGTGCTGAGGTGCAGACATTAAGTACTATGTTTTGTAGACTGTGTCCTTAGATAGGTAGATGTTTTAGTCTCACTGGAGTCAGATCTGTGTGTGTGTATATGTGTGTGTGTGTGTGTGTGTGTGTGTGTGTGTGTGTGTGTGTGTGTGTGTGTGTGTGTGTGTGTGTGTGTGTGTCTACACAGAAATGCAGAAGTGTATATCTAACAGTTACTTCTCTAATGGCATGGCTTGCCAACTTTTTTTGAGACTTGCACAAGCCTACACATCCATTTGATGTAGTCCTCCCAACTTCTTGTCTCCCACATAGCCTGCCAATGTCATCTACTATAAGTTCACCTGCATTCCTGGGAAAATCAGACTTGTGTCATGGCACTTGCATTAAGTATTGTGTTCTGCAGTTTGTGTACTTAGGCCAGGGTTCAATTTGTGCTACAGTCAACTAGGTGTGTGTGTGTGTGTGTGTGTGTGTGTGTGTGTGTGTGTGTGTGTGTGTGTGTGTGTGTGTGTGTGTGTGTGTGTGTGTTTCTGTGTGTGAGTCTACACAGAAGAGCAGAAGTGTGTATCCAGCAGTTACCTCTCCAATGGCATGGCTTGCCAGTTTTTTGAGACTTGCGCAAGCCTACACATCCATTTCATGCAGGCTCCCCAAACTTTTGTCTCCCACATGGTCTGTTAATGTAATCTACTATAAGTTCACTTCCAGTCCTGTAAAAATTTGACTTGTGTCATGGTGCTTATATTAATTCCTGTGTTTTGTAGTGTGTGTACTTAGATAGGTAGGGGTTCTACTCTCACTACAATCAAGACTGCAATCAAATGGAGGGGTTGGTGTGTATGTGCATGTGTGTGTGTGTGTGTGTGTGTGTGTGTGTGTGTGTGTGTGTGTGTGTGTGTGTGTGTGTGTGTGTGTGTGTGTGTGTGTGTGTGAGAGAGAGAGAGAGAGAAAGAGAGAGAGAGAACTGTTGCTGGACTTTACAGTGAGCCTTTTACAGCAGCCTGTGGGACACTGTTATCTTGTCCTCAGCAGACATTGCTGATGTCATCATCTATAAAGTATTGTCTGATCCACTCCAAGTCAGACTTGAGCAGTGGCACTTGCATTTAGTACTGTGTTCTGTAGTCTGTGTGCTTAGATAGGTAAGGGTTTTATTCTCACTGCAGTCAAATGGGGGGTGTATGAACTGTTGCTTGACTTTACAGTGAGCATTTTACAGCAGCCTGTGAGACACTGTTATCTTGTCCCCAACAGACACTGCTGATGTCATCATCTATAAAGCATTGTCTGACACACTCCAAGTCAGACTTGAGACATCTTGCTTGTGTTAAGTATTATGTTCTGTAGTCTGTGTACTTAAATAGGGAGGGGTTCTGTTCTCATTGCAGTGCATGTGTGTGTGTGTTTGTGTGTGTGTGTGTGTGTGTGTGTGTGTGTGTGTGTGTGTGTGTGTGTGTGTGTGTGTGTGTGTGTGTGTGTGAGCTGTTTCTGGACACTACGGTGAGCTTTTTACAGCAGCCTCTGCCCTGTGGGTCAATTTTATCTTGTGCTATAGAGACACATGTCAATCCTTACTAGGTTATTCAGTAAGCAAAAGAAGCTGCTGTCTACAAATACAAAAGTGAGAATCCAGAACTGGAAGATCACCCCCCTCAGACTAAAAAAGAATATAGGATAACTTGTGCAATCTCTCACCCCAACCCTTATTTCTTCTTTTTGCTGGAGGGTTGTTTTTATTTTTTCTTCCCCACACCACAGCGGGATAGGCCTGGCCCATGGAATCCACCTGCCTTCACTCTACCGGCGATAGCACCAAAGCTAAGTACGTCTGAGCTGCAACATGGCAGCAGCCCTTCTGCTGCCCTTGCACTACCTGGCCCTTTAGGTAGTTCTGCCCTGGAGGATAGGCTTGTGGCTCCCATTGAGAGCAGTGGTGGAGGTGGAGAGTTTATCACCCATGACAAACTGCCAGGGATGATGTGTAAGATTGTGAGACACACTGTTGGTTTATGCCTACGTTAGATGGAGACACTGTTCTCCATCCTTGTATTAAATAACACAAGGAGACACAAATGTCAGACACTGCAGCCATTGGAGCAGTGAGGTGACAGTGATGACAGTCTAATGGGTGAGGGCTTGATTCTCACTGTCACCCAGCTTGATGTCCATGGGTTCACAATGTCTTTCTCCATCTCTGTCTCTTGCCTTGTTTGTCTTGTCTTTCTGCAATTGCTTCACATGGATGGCGACAGGGTGGGAAATCTCAGCCCCATGCACAATGAGGTGATTGACAGTGAAAATCTATTCCTCACCCAGGGGACTGTCATAACCATCATCTCACTACACTGCTGGCTGCAGTGCCTGACATCTACACCTCTTGCGGGTGCTCTGCATGAGGATAGAGAGTAGGTGCACCATCCAGTGTAGGCATGCACCAACAGTGCACATCAGCACCACCCTTAGCACCATTGCTGGCAGTTCACATGGGTGATAAACTCATCCCCCTCTGCCACAGCTCCCAGAGGGAGCCACAGCCCCATACTCTGGGGCAGAACTACCTGTGGTGCGGGTAGTACAGGTGTGGCAGAGGGAGGTGCTACCAGGTTCTGCACCAGATGTGCTGCACAGCAGTGCTGTAGCTGGTGGAGTGGGGGTGGGTGGATCCTGTGGGGTAGTCCAACCTCGCTGTGCTACAGAAAAAAACAAAAAAATAAAAAAAAAATAAAAAGATAGAGAAAAGCTTTGAGGTGAGAGAAAAAAAGAGAAAATGAGTAACTTCATATGTGATATGCAAAGCATTGATACAAATATTTAACTCTATTCTGTTACCTTTACTTTTAACACTACAAACTCCTAAGAAGTTTCTTCCTTACTTTTAAGACTACACAGTTTATAACAGAAACACACCATGGTAGAGATTGTAGCCACCAATCCTTGATGTGTGGATGAATTATATATCTCTGTGTTCCAATTATATTGATTACAGTTTACAGAAGGTCATTTGTGCCACTGATATAGAAGTATGAAGTTACATTCCAATTATGATGAAAACCTAACATTATTGTATACTTGGGAAGTGTGATTTTTTTTTGAACCCACAACCGATGATGCTAAAATACTGTACTATTCTTTTTTCCTACAGACTACTACATGGATACTTTCCTTTTACAGTTTAGAGATGCATACTCACTTTTATTTGAGAATATGGTACCATTTGTGTGTGCTACAGATTAAGGCATGCATAGTTTATTTTACTGTTGGGATATGCACGCTCAGTTTGATATAACCGTAATAAATACCAACTAAGATGTCCTTAACTTTTAATGATACAAAATTACTATACAGATTATTATTATTAAACTACTGTTTAGAAAATACTGTTCTGATGCATACATATCACATGCTTCTTGCATCCTTACTAAATGTGTAGCATGGTACTGGACATTCAAGGCTCGCTCTTCAGCAGGTGTGGAAAAAACAGAACCGAACTCCATTATGAATACCAGTCTTGACAATATTCAGCTTTTAACTCTTACAATTACTCTCTTTAACCACCTAGAATTGCCCCTGGCTGCTGTCCAATCCTGTCCCAACATCTTTTCCCTCTGTATCTTGCTCTCAAGGAAGAAGGAAATACCCTGCTCTCCATTGCGCTATTCCAGCAATTAATCTCTATGAAACTACCTACCTGGTGACAAAGGAGCCCATCCAAATACCAGTAGTGTCATCTCTCAGCCTCTATTCCCTGCACCCTCTCTCAAGGAAGAAAGAAATACCCTGCTCTCCATTGCGCTGTTCCAGCAATTAATCTCTGTGAAATTACCTACCTGGAGACAAAGGAGCCCATCCAAAAACCTATGGTCTCATCTCTCAGCCTCTATTCCCTGCACCCTCTCTCAAGGAAAAAAGAAATACCCTGCTCTCCATTGCGCTGTTCCAGGAATTAATCTCTGTGAAACTACCTACCTGGTGACAAAGGAGCCCATCCAAAAACCTGTGGTCTCATCTCTCAGCCTCTATTCCCTGCACCCTCTCTCAAGGAAGAAAGAAGTACCCTGCTCTCCATTGCACTGTTCCAGCAATTAATCTCTGTAAAACTACCTACCTGGTGACAAAGGAGCCCATCCAAAATCCTATGGTCTCAACTCTCAGCCTCTATTCCCTGCACCCTCTCGTAAGGAAGAAAGAAATATCCTGCTCTCCATTGTGCTGTTTCAGCAATTAATCTCTGTGAAACTACCTACCTGGTGACAAAGGAGCCCATCCAAAAACCTGTGGTCTCTTCTCTCAGCCTCTATTCCCTGCACCCTCTCTCAAGGAAGAAAGAAATACCCTGCTTGCCATTGCACTGTTCCAGAAATTAATCTCTGTGAAACTACCTACCTGGTGATAAAGGAGCCCATCCAAAAACCTGTGGTCTCATCTCTCAGCCTCTATTCCCTGCACCCTCTCTTAAGGAAGAAAGAAATACCCTGCTCTCCATTGCACTGTTCCAGCAATTAATCTCTGTGAAACTACCTACCTGGTGACAAAGGAGCCCATCCAAAAACCTGTGGTCTCATCTCTCAGCCTCTATTCCCTGCACCCTCTCTCAAGGAAGAAAGAAAGTATGTTGTCTATGTCCTGCTTGTAAAGCCTACTACCATCCATTATTGCTTTAGGGGTTCTAAAGCATGCTCCGAGCCAGGACAGCCAGCAGCCTTTACCCCTCTTCTATCTACACTGTTACCAAAACACCTCCACCACCTCATAGTAACCCATTTTACTAACGTTCCCCATTTCCTTAGTCTAACACCAGCTAGCTCCCTTACAGAACTGCCTGCAATAATAGCTCTGTCCAGTAAGTGGCACCCCATCCCTTCCTTTATTCTCCTGCTTATCCATCTGTTATTCTTTTTATTTACTCTACATTTCTTATGTTCTAGACCTGCTCTGAAAGCTCACACTTTACCCTTTACTTTAACTGTCTACACGCTCCTGTTTTCTTATAGACATCTTCTTATCTCTGCTCTTTCCCTCTTTAGACTTACCTAACTTACCTTCATTAACCAGCATCGCTGATTGTTTCTCCTCTAGCTGCTCCATTACCTGTCTATACCCGCTCCGTTCGCCCTGTGGGCTCACTCCGCTCCCCTACCCTACCCCCAATTCCCACCCACCCCCAGGGGGTCCTACTCTTATACTACTTAACTACACCCCTTCCCCCTTCCCACCAATCACTACAAACATTAACATTTCCCATCAACCACCTATTCCCTCCTTTCACCTACCACTCCCTACCTCTCCCACCACATCCTCCACCTCTCCCTATCTATACCTACTTTACTTCTATACCTATAACAAAGACCTTACACCTAACCCATCCAAATGTACAAACTACACACCTCAGCCCACTTACAGCTGTTACTCACACTCATACTTCTACCTCCTTTAGCTTTATCCTACCTGCTTACCTCCTATAAACACCCTTTAAATCCACAACTTCAATACCCCAATAAGCTAACCACCTCTCCTTCTCTACCTATTCTCATTAACCATGTTAATATAACATCTACACCCAGCTACTACCTAAATATCATAGAATAGCCCATATTAGATACAACTCTCTCAATACCGGGAGATCTCCAAACCTATACTGTAAATCCCTAAATCCTAGATTTAAAATACAACTCCTCTCTTTAAAAGATGTAGATATTCACCCAAACCCAGGCCCAACTCAACCCCAATCCATCTATTTTCATTCCCTCACCAAACCACCAAACTCACTCTTAATAGCTCATCTCAATGTACATAGTATAAATAAAATTGCAAAACTCCATTCTCTCTTAGAGGTCTACTCCTTTGGCATTCTATGTTTAACAGAAACCTGGTTAAAACCTGTTACTAAAGACAATGAAGTCATCCCACCTGGATAAAGAGAGGCTTCTTTGTTCACCAGTGGCAGTGGGGTGCTTAGAGCAGCCTATCTATCCCTGGAGGAGTGTTCCCAGCACAAGAATCTGGTAGTCTATTGGCCGTTTTGGGCCAATTTCTAGCTCTTTCAAGTCCCCCTGTATAAAACCCACTTTGGAACGGTCTGTGCACTTGTTACTACTCAGCCAAGCTCCTTGTGGTCCTGCAGAGTGATGCAAGCAGCAGAGAGGCTTAAAGTGTGACTGCTAACCTGATAAAAGTGTTTTTTTTCCTGCTACTACCTGGGCGACTGTCCGATCTAGCTAAACTGCAAGTATTTCTGCTTCTTGAACTGTTTTAAACTGTTTAAAGTTGTTTTTGCACCTGCACTTTTAAAGTTTGTCCTGTTTGTTGCATTTACCTATTGAGGCTACACACTCAAGTGCGCTAGCCTGTGTTACATATTTATTGTATCTTCCTGCTGTTTGTTGCAAAAAAGAAAAAAAATCCTTGTTTCCCGTCTTTCCTGACCTAGAGTAGTCCAAATACAGGCTTTGCTGTATTCTGGACTTTTGGAAAGTTCCTGTGTTGCACATTTCCTTTTTTGGATAAAGGGAGCCTTCTTTGTTTACCAGTGGCAGTGGGGAGCTTGGAGCAGCCTATCATCCCCTGGAGGAGTGTTCCCCACCACAAGATCTAGTAGTTCTATTGACCGCTTTTGGCCTAGCTCTTTAGCTCTTTCTGTATAAAACCCACTTTAGCATGGCTTTGCGCGATTTTGCGCATAGAGCAGCATCGGGCAGCGCCACTTAATTGGGTTTAAACCATTCTCGGCTCCACAAAGTCTGCTCTTCACTTTTTTCCTTAGAACTGATCTAGTTCTCATAATAAACACCCTATTCCCACTCTAAAGCCTGGCACTTGCTCACTAAAGCAATTATATAAGTCAGCACTAAAAAATTAAAAGCACTACACCCTCACAAACTCCCCTTGAGTACTTTGTTCCCCATTGGCCCTTTTTTCTATTATAAAGGAATTCCCAATACTATTCTAGCATGTCCAAAGGTCAGTTGTCAAGCTCCTCTCCAGTCCAGCTAGTGAATCTGGGAATCTTGAGGCAATGTTACAACTGCCTCATGTACACAAACAACCCTCTCCTCCTCCCAACAAATTCCAACACATGTGAGAGATGCAACCATATAGCCAAACTGGAGGCTAAGCTCTCTCAACTCAGTACTGGTGTAACCAGTCAGGAGGAGAAGGAAACCACACTCACTACAATTCCAGTCTCACATAGACCTACCACGACAGCAAACCAAACACATAAACACACAAAAACATACTCGGAGGCTCTAAATAAAAATCTGCCTAAGCAGCAGAGACCTCCAAAGCAGACACCCAAGCAACCGATACCCCAAAACAAAACACATGCAACACATAGCTCACAAAGCCAGTGTGCCAAACAGTCACAGCCCTTAAGGCTAAACAACACACCTGATACACTTGTAATAGGTGACTCTATCGTCAGGCACACTGACGTCCCACTCACCAGGCTGAACAAGGAGAAGGTCATGGTGAGCTGCCTGTCGGGCGCTAGGATCCGCCACATAACACAAGCACTCAGGTCACTCCAAGGCAAGTACAAATATGACTCAGTCATTGTCCATGCTGGTGTTAATGACCTGAGACGTACCTCCCTGGACTGCATGAAAAGAGACATAGAGGAACTCTCTGAGCATGTAGCCCAGGCCGGTATGACCCTGACCTAGAGTACCATCTTACCCTCACCAAGAATGATGCCACAATATGAAAACAAGATGATCAATTTCAACAATTGGCTTCAGTATTGGTGTCATTCAAAGGGGAATCCAATGCCTGTCTGCCTGGGAGGACATGCTCAACAAGCCACGATGCTTCACTAGGGACGGCTTGCACCTGTCACCCCTGGGCTTTCAGATATTGGCAAAGGCTCTTGCCACCCCCATAGTGCCTTTTGTTAGGCAAGGCTCAAAAGACAAACCCACCTCCATAGGTATCACAAGGGATAAGAAACTAAAAGTAATGCTACTCAATGCCAGAAGTCTAAACCTCAAGATGCACGCACTCAAAACTCTCCTTAGCATGAAGAACATCGATATCTGTGCAGTAACAGAAACCTGCTTCAAGGCTCCCGAGAGCACCCCAGCACTACCAGGTTATACTTCATACCATGTTTTTCGGCCCCAAAACTTGGACTGAACCACAAAAGGAGGGGGAGTATCAATATTCGTCAAAGATACCCACACCTCCAGGTTGGTGGCACAGCACGAAGCATCAGAGACTATCCATGTGCAACTAACAGTGGGCAAAACTGCCTTCCAGTTTATAGCCTGCTACAGACCACCCTCCCAAACCCAGGAACCATACTCGGCCTTCCTGAGAACACTGGAAAATATGAAGGTGTCTCCAAACACCATTATATTGGGCGACTTCAACTACCCTAACATAGACTGGGAGCATTACTCTAGCTCCAACACCCTAGCCTGAAGGTTCCTAGAATTTATAAACTCAAATGCTATGGAACATCTTGTTGCCACTCCCACAAGAGGGGAAAACATACTGGACCTGATTATCACCAACATGGGGACTCTATGCTCCAGATCAGAAGTGTATCCCTCACTGGTAAGATCAGACCATAAACTAATCTCAATAGATATTCACATCCCGACCCCAGCCCCTGCCCAGAAAACCACAGTGAAAAACTTCTCTAAAGCAAATTTCACACTTCTCAAAACCAAGGTGGAATGCTTCAAAGCCCCCGGGCCTGTGGAAAATACGGCCCAGACCGCAGAATCCTTTATAAACGCATTCTATGAACACCTTCAGGAATGCATGGATCATGCAATCCCAAATAAAACCAAGACCCAATCCTCCAAAGTTAGGCGTCCTGTCTGGTGGACCCCAGCCATAAACAAACTATACAACATAAGGAGGAAGATACTACATGATAGAGCAAAATCCCAAAAAGGGAAGCCATCTCTGATCAGTATTAGCAAAAAACTATGGGCACTCATAAAATCGTCTAAGGCCAGCTTCAAGAGAAAAATTGCACAGGACACTAAGGATAATCACAAGGCTTTCTTTAGTTATGTTAGGAACCTGGGTGGGAATTCCCAGATATGCTCAGAATTGGTCCAAAATGACAAAAAATACACTGAACCCACAGACATTGCCAACATCCTAGCTGACAGGTTCAGCGCAAACTTCTCCCCTCTTCCCCACCAAAAGGGAAAATATCTATCCCAGCAGAGTGCTGCCCCCCTGACATCTCAGATGCTCAGGTAAGAGCCACCCTCTCCAAAGCAAAAAACACAGCATCAATGGGACCAGACGGTGTCCCGGGCTGCGTCCTACATGAACTCCAAGAAGAACTAAACCCAAACATAAAACTACTGTTCAATCTCAGCCTTACTACAGGATATGTACCCAAAGAGTGGCGTACAGCAATAGTGGTCCCTCTCCACAAAAGTTGTGCCTCAACGGATCCTGAAAACTATCACCCCATAAGCCTGACTAGCTTGGTCTGCAAAGCTATGGAAAGGATCATCATGGATCTCATAAATAAAGATATTGGGGACCTACAGACACTGGATCCTACCCAGTTCAGCTTTGTTAAGGGCAGATCCTGCCTCTTAAACCTGGTTGATTTCTTTCAAACAGTCACCAAGGCCATTGATGAGGGGAAGGTGGTCCACACAGCCTACCTGGACCTTGCAAAAGCCTTCAATACAATACCCCACTCAGGCATAATAGATAAGCTCACCAGTTTAAATATAAACCCCTATGTCACTAGATAGGTTGCAAACTGGCTCAAGGCCAGAACCCACATGGTTAGAATAGCTGGAGCCATGTCAGACTCCAAACCAGTTACAAGTGGCATCCCACAAGGCTCAGTCCTGGGACCTCTCTTGTTTGGTATATATTTCTCGGAGGTACAGGCTAACACGGAAGGACTGTGGCTGACCAAATTCGCAGATGACTGCAAACTGGGCACCATAATCAACTCTCCAGCCAACACAAGCATCCTACAAAAGGGCCTCATAGAAACAGACAACTGGTGCCAAAGCCATCGCCTCAAGCTAAACGCCAAAAAGTGTATAGTCATCCCCTTTGGCAAAAACCAAGTGCCCACAAATTACCACATAGGTGGTAATCCATTAAGTACGGGAGAAGTAATTAGGGACCTGGGGACCTAAGTTGATAGCAGTCTCTCATTTGACAACCATGTGGCCAAAGTGGTTAGAAAAACATTTTATATAGCCCACCTAATCATGAAGGGATTCACATCTAGATCATGGGAGGTCATCGTGCCTCTTTACTCATCCTTCATCAGGCCCATAATTGAGTACAATGCCCCTTTTGGGATGTACCTTACCAGACACCTGCAGCAACTGGAAAGACCCCAAAAGTACCTCACCAAGAGGATCAAAGGGCTCAAACAGATGCCATATGCTGCCCGGTTAAAGAAACTCCAGCTCTACTCAGTGGCATACCGCCTGCTCAGAGGCTATCTGTGCCTGACATATAAAGCCATGTCCAACCCGGAATTAATGGACATGCTACACCTCAGAAAATCCAAATCCCATTGAGCTACACGCTCGAGAGACTTGAACCTCAGCACTGAAATAAATAGGACATGCTGGAGGGACAGATTCATAACCCAGAGGCTCCCTTCACTCTGGAATAAAATCCCAGTCCAGGTTAGGCAGAGTCCCTCATTGACTCTCTTCAAGAGGAATCTTGATGAGTGGATGGAAGATAGTAGGTTTACCCCAGGTATCACTTCTGTGTCACTGTTAGACGGAGGCACAGTATACTAACCTTGAAAAAGGGCATAGCAAAATTCATTTAAAATGGGTTGCAAAAGCCAAACACACTCTGGCTAGGCTTATAAATGCCCTAGGGCAGATAGCCTAGTATGAACCTATGAACCTATGAACTTATGAACCCATAATATCTTATGACTTGACCGTGTAGCTAAGAAGGGTGGTAGGATTGCTATCTAATTTTAAATCAGGCCTACAAATTATGATTATAAACCACCTCTTACCTCTAACACTGAAATTCTTTTTTCCAAACTTCAATTCAACACTTACAAATCCATTTTTATTATATAGGTTCATAGGTTCATAGGTTCATACTAGGCTATCTGCCCGAGGGCATTTACAAGCCTAGCCCATAGTAGTATGGGGAACTATACCCATTATTTTGCTGTGCCTCTGTTGAGCAGTGACACTGAGGTAATCCCTGGGGTATATCTGCGATCTCCCATCCATTGGTCAAGATTTCTCTTGAACAAAGCCAGCGAGGTGCTCTGCCTCACATATACCGGGATTTTATTCCACAGCATAGGGAGTCTTTGGGTGATGAATCTATCCCTCCAGCACGTCCTATTAATAGCGTGTCAAGGTTTAAGTCTCCGCCCTTGTGGCTCTGACGGATCTAGATTTTTGAGGTGAAGCATATTCATCAAATCTGGGTTTGACATGGCCTTATATGTTAGGCAAAGGTCACCTCTGAAAGTGACTGAATAGATCTGGAGTTCTTTCAGTCGGGCAGCATAGGACAGATGTTTGAGACCCTTTATCCTTTTGGTGAGGAACTTTGTGGCCTCTCCAGCTGCTGCAAGTGTCGGGTCAGATACATTCGAATGGGGCATTGTACTCAATCATTGGTCTGATGAGTGATGAGTATAGGGAGACTATGACCTCCCTTGATCTAGATGAGAATCCCTTCATGATAAGGTGGGCAATGTAGAAGGTCTTCCTAACTACTTTAGCTACATGGGTGTCGAATGACAGACTACTATCAACCTGGGTCCCCAGGTCCCTGATAACTTCTTCTGTACTCAGTGGATTGCCACCTATTTGGTAGCTAGGGGTAACCTTGTTTTTCCCGAAGGGTATGACTATGCATTTTTTGGCATTTAACTTTAGGCCATGGCTCTGGCACCAGTTATCCATTTCTGTGAGACCCTTCTGAAGGATATCTGTGTCAGATGTGTTTTCTACTATAGTTAGATAGGTACCTATCTAGGTACCTATCTACCTCCTGGCAATAACAGTGCCACCATAGAAGATATCCTTTGCTGGTTATCTCAAAACTTACCCCAAGAAACCATAATTCTAGGCGATTTCAACATTGTTTGGAAATGTTGCAGCGGTAATCACCCTACCACCACATATTAACCTATTCAGTTTCTCTCAAACCATTACCTCCCCTACCAGGATAAACAAGCCCAATAAGAAAGAAAGTACCTTAGATTGGATTCTCATAAATAATCTTCTCCAGACTTATGAAACTGGAACCCTCCCTAATGATGTGAGTGGCCAGTCACTCACCTACATCATCAGGCATAAGACCAATCTATCCATTCCAACCATTTGTAGGACAATTAGAACCAAGAAAAAATGTAACCCTGATCTCTTCCAAAATGAACTAAAAGCATGTAACTGCTCATGCTTAAAATACCTCCCATTGGAAGATGCTGTTAAATATTTTAATTTTAACGTCCTAGCTATACTTAACCACCATGCTACAACCCGCTCTATCAGAATCAGTACTAAATCAGCCACATGGCTTTCAAAAGAAACTAAGCAAAAAATCCATCTCAGAAATAAATACTGGAAAAAATGGCAAATGACTAAAAACCCAGTAGACCAACACAACTTCAGACAGCTGAGAAATGACACTAAAAAATCTATACTCTCTGACAAAAGAAACTACTACCTACAATTCCAGCAAACTTATCATAATAAACCTCAAAAGTTCTGGGCGAGTATTAACCATCTATTACATCCAGGTCAATCTACCACTCCAAACCCACAACGCACAGACCAGGAAAATCCCAAGCTTACTGCCAAAGCCTTTAATACCTTTCTTCAGTGAACCCATTCAAACACTTGCCAGTCAGTTATCACCTCAAGGCTTTCCTATATCTAACTCAAACTCTACCCATCCCCCTCCATTTCTCTTCCAACCAGTCCCAACAACATATATTCTTACCCTTATCCAAAAACTGAAACCATCCTCTCCTTCAGCACACCAACTACCCACTGAATATCTACAAAAAGCAGACAAATCCATTGCCTATCCCATTTCCATACTGATCAATAGAACCATCAGTGAAGGAAACATCTCTAGTATCTGGAAAGTCTCCCATATTATCCCCCTACATAAAGGCAGAAGCTCTACTGAATTCTCCAACTACTGTCCCATAGCCCTACTTTCTCCTTTGGCAAAGATCATGGAAAACTGTATCCACAAGCAAATGCTAGATGACCTAATCCAAAATAATTTACTATCCAACTGTCAACATGGTTTCAGACCTTCCCACAGCACTACTGCTGCCCTCCTCTCCTTTACTGACTCTATCAACAAAAAATGCAACCACAATATGCTTTCCTCTGCATTGTTTATTCATCTGTCCAAGGCATTCAATCTGGTAAATCACCAGATACTTTTATAGGTTCATAGGTTCATAGGTTGGTACTAGGCTATTGGCCCTAGGGCCTATGCAAGCCTAGCCATAACAATTCCCTGGATATTTCTTCCCACAATATTTACTTCTCCAGGCCCCTGTCTAGCATGGTGACTGACATGATCCCAGGGTGAACTTCCTATCTCCCATCCAATCATCAAGGTTCCTTTTGAAGAGGGCCAATGAGGCGCTCTGCTTGATATGTATGGGCAGTCTATTCCTAGGTGAAGGGCATTGATAAATACAGAAAAAAGTAAGGGTTCTAATACGGACCCTTGAGGGCTATGGGACAGTAGTTGGAGAATTCAGTAGAGCTTCTGCCTTTATCCTTACATCCTTGTCACTAGATGAAAATTCTATAAAATGGTTCAAGTCTTACTTAGAAAACAGACAACAAGCTGTTCTTTGGCACAATATTCTATCTACCCACCTGCCTGTTAACCTTGGTGTCCCTCAAGGGTCCGTATTAGAACCCTTACTTTTTGCTGTATTTATCAATGCCCTTCACCTAGCAATCCCCCAAGCTGCATGCATCCAATACGCAGATGACTCCACTCTTATATGCTCATCCACAACCACATCTGAACTTCACTCCCTTACCCAGACAGTGTTTAACACATTTGAACAATGGTTTACACAGTGCTGTCTCCTCCTGAACCCCAAAAAAACTAAACTACTCCTTTTTACTCCTACACATAGGTCCTCCCCAATAGATTTCACTGTAAAATCAAACAACGGTGCTTTCGTATCCCCAGAACCTACAACCAAACTACTAGGCATCACCATAGATGGCAACCTCAACTTCGACACCCATATCAATAATACTCTAAAAACTGTTAACAGAAAACTAGGCTCTCTCTACAGGATCAAACCCTTCCTTTCTCCTTCAGCTAGAATAACTATTGCTCACACTCATCTAATCTTTACTCTCCCCTATGCCTCACCCATATATGCAAATCTATCTAAAAACAACTTCAAGAAAATGGAACATTCCTACAATAATATAGCCAGATTTGCTACAAGAAACCCTTTCAGAACCCACCATTGTTATAATCTAAAGCAGCTAGGATGGCTTGAACTGCAAAAATCAGCTTAAATTCCACCAACTGACCATTGCCCATAAGACCCTTTACCAACCTACCAATACTCCTGTACTATCAACCCTCATCATCCCCTATACCAATCTCAAGACCCCACGATCATCACATAAACTTCTTGTAGATATTTCAAAATCAAACAACAGAGCTGGAGACTCTCTCTTCTCTAATACTATTGGAAAATCCTGGAACCTACTTCCCAGTTAACTTTGCTCACTTCCATATATATCACTTTTCAAAAGGAAACAAAAACTCTTCCTCAGAACACACTGGTTATGCCATTGTACTAAGCCTGACTAAGCAACTAGCTCTTCTATCTTGCTTCTGCCTACCCTCTTCTTCTCATTTCTCAAGTCCTATTTTCCTTAAATATAACATACCCTTGTCCTACTATATACTCTTACTTCCATCTTCTGGAAACTTCTGATTGTGACAACTTTTTTTTAACTAAATAATTACAGTATATAGTATAACCTGCTTTCTTTTTTATATTATGTATTAACCTGCAGTTTTTGTATTGTACCTGCATTTCTCTGTACTATGTTTGGAATGTCTACCCTCTTTGATAATCTCTGTACTATTCCTACAATGTACATTGTGCATATGAATAGTTTATGAATTTGTGTTTATATGAAATGTTTTGATTTTGTTCTCATGGAGCTTATCTCCCCGGTCCTCTACTGAAAATGGACATATATCCAGTTAGACTATCCCAGTCAACAAATGTAAAATAAAAATAAATAAAAATAAATAAATAAAATACTCACTGAAATTGATACTTACATATCAGTGGGGTGTCCCCTGCCCATAATTCCCCAATCCAAAGGTGGAGGGTATCCCTCTTTCTCTTTTGAAGGTCATCAGAATGATGTCTGCATTGCTAACCAGTGTGAGGGATACCTGTCGCACTGGTTATGGCTCTGGCAACACTATTCCAGGCTTCACGTTTACATTCTGAGCCTGAATAGTCCTGCTGCAGCAACTGAGGCCCATGCTCCATAACTAGGAGTCCAACAAAAATTTTAGACTCCTGGACACCCCAGTACTGTGCCTGAAAGAGCACACCCTCTCCAGCAACTCCTGACATGCCTGGTATAGTTCAAGCTCAATGTATAATGAGAATTTCCCACCAAATGCATTTTATATGCTGCTGTTTTCCCACCTATTGCACATCTAGTGCTTACTGAGAGTGAGGACATTTTTGTTTTGCAACATTTAAAAATGTTGCACATCACTTAGCATTGTGCAAGCACAGTGGGGAGAAGGTGTGCAATGCTGGGCACCATGTTTATTTGATGTTAAGAGATGCAAACAGTAGTGAACAATGCAATTTCTAGATTATTAGGTATAGAGCCAAGTGTCTAAATATGCTAGTCAAATGTACCACATATACTGTTTTCCTACACTTATTACCACAAGGTGCAACAATCTGCAATCTCACAACAATAAAACAAAATTTGCACACCCTGTACTAGAACCCCAGACCATCTGTACTCCACACCTACACTTAACACTTGCCGTCACAGAATTAGTGAGATGACATCTGCTATCTTAGTAGTTAGTGTAAGGTTCTCACTGTTAATCATAGGGGGCCACCACTTATCATGTTTGCAAGATGCACAATATTATTAATTGAATGCATCCAGTTTATATGGGTGGCTGTCTGTATCCTGTCTACAACCTGGGTGGTCCATTCCTCCAACTTGTGCACTGCTGTACTTCACACAAACCAGATGAGTACAGCTAAATGTGTTTATACAAGTGGCGCATTGCACAAACATTGGCCAAAAAAATAACAAAAAAAAAAGAAGAAGAAATGAAAACACAAAAGGGAGACTGTACATAGTTTTGTAGAATGTTCAGATATTTGCATCATATTTTTGGCCTGTTGGTTGTAAAATGTGTGGTTTATTGTGAAATCACTGAACATTGCAGTCAATATATAATGACATACATTTCCGTTCCGTACTTCATATCCTTCAGAAAATGCATGCTTGCCCTTTGTCCCCCCATTAGTTTAGGGTTTGACTAATAACTGGCACTAAAAGGTTGTGTGGAACGATCCACATTCATTATACCAGTTTCGTGACCAGCAACACTGGAGTGAGCTACGAAATCTTGCTTACATGTGCTGCACATCATTAATAGTCATGACACGAGGCTGCATGATGCCATGCAATAAGCAGTATCACATATGCGAATACACTCTGTGTAGGCTCTGAGACGAACCTACACAGAGTTTATTGAATCTCAGAGTTATTATTTTTATTATTCCCTATATCAAATATTGCGGGTTGTTTGGGAACTTTTAATATAAACAAAATGCTAGGATGCTAGGAAAAAACATAGATATGCAAATTGAATCTTTTGGCATCAATTCTTAATTGGAAATAAAATAATGCAGATTATCTTCTTGCAAGGCATTGTTTAGAAAATAATAATTGGTTGACTATACAATCCAAATGTAATACTCCAAAGATACTTGAGTTATTTTTTTTTAAATCAATAGAAATTCAAATAAGAATAAATCATATATATCAATAATTTGTAAAACAATAAGAGTTTGGTTCCACAGATTCATTATTTTGGAATTATTCAACTAAGATTAATGAGAAGGCCTTTTGTGATGAAGATAAATGATTAATTCTTAAATCTGCAGGAAAATCTACTTCTTCTCCTTACTGGAAAATATATATGTGGAGATTTCTTCACAGAGCTTTCTTAACTCGACATAAAGTGGCTTTAAAATATAACTATGGGAAAATGAATTGTTGGAGATGTAATGAGGTCTTTAAGGCAGATTGGTTTCATATAATATCAGATTATAAAATAGTAAAACTCCTTTTGCATTGAATTTAGAAACTCCTTGATTTTATTTAATGCTCCAATTCTGGATTCCATTCCTAGGGTGGAAGTGCCTCTCCTTTGGTCCATTTTAACAAAAGCAAAAAAAAAAGTCACAAAGAATGGAAATGTAAAACCACTCTTTCTTTCACTGAATTCATTAATTTAGCAAAAAAAAAATGCATATAAAAAGAATTGTCAACTATCAAAATAATAACTTTGAATATTACTCACCAGTTAAGGTTTTGGTCAAAATTAAGTGATTTACTTGATAAATTTTAATGATTTTGTTTTCTATGTTTGATTTTGTTGTGGGCAACTGTAAATAGTTATGTTTTTGTTCTATTTATCTTTAAATAATTTTGTACAATGTTATAAAATTAACAAAAAGTTGTTTAAAAAAGAGTAGACACTGAAATGCATGTGACTTTTGACAGTACAGGAAGGGTACATTAAATGAAAAAGCTACTTATCTAGTGAAACATGCTTCTGGGAACACATCAAATCTTTGCAAACAATGGATAGGATTAAGCCTCCAAGGTAAGCAATATATATTTTCATAACTACTTATTGGTACACAATAAACTGAAATAAACATAAGATCAATGTCTAAACTTAGAAAAAAACTAATAAATGTTGCTGTAACAACTGGGGGATGAAAATGATTGTATGGGGGAGACAATGGGAAAGTAAGGTAAAGAACAATCCACAGACAAACTAGAAATAACAGTGCTGTAAAAGTAGCACAGTAATTTATTTATTTTTTTATTGGCATGTGTTTACTAGGAAAGTCTGACTAGGCACAGGTGCTCCTTTACAGTGGAGGCATGGGGAGAAAATCTCCAAGGTATCATATTTCATGCAATCAATATTTACAACAACAAATTTTATAATGCAGTTTCTGTGAATGTATAGCATAATAGTCAGTATAATACAATTTGTATTGATATTCACAAACATTAAATGTACAAGCCTTGTACCGAGACTTTACAATAGAAGAGTGGTATATAAGATAGGTAGGAGTAATTTAAGAAATACAACAGAGTGAAATATTAGAGGAGATAGGCAAGTCTGAGTGTTAATAGAGAAGTAGTGATGGAATAGTAATTTGGTTGTGCTAATTAGAAGTAGGTGTTGTAGCTTACGCAGTACAATAATGTAAAGTATTAGAAGGGGATAAGCAGGTTAAGTGATTTGGTGCTTTAAAAGGAGGTATAAGAAAGGTGATGAAGGATGTTACAGAGCCATGTCTCAGAAGAGGAACATGGATAAAACCAGGAGGCAGAGAGCAAGTTTTAGTAATGTGTTGAAAAGATGAAGGTGTGTGACAGACCTGATGCATATAGGAATTTTATAGGAATTTTATTCCAAGTTCTAGCTATACTATTGAAAGAGAGACTGACCCCAGCAGCCCCTTGCATTTTGTAGATGGTAAGCACTTGTTTATTTTTTTGACTGAAGGGGATGATTTGGAAGCTAGTATTGGAGTAGGAGTCTAATTGCTAGGCAGGGGGATGGGGTATAAAAGATTTTATGGGTTAAGCTGAGCTAAGTATAAGATAAGTGGTGAGTATGCTCGAGCCATTTAAATGTTTTTAGTTCTAAACAATGGTGGGTCTGGTAAGGTTTGTTGCAAGCAAATTCGACACCTTTGTTATAGCACTGTTCAAGTTGAGAACTAAGTGAAGCTTGTAGGTTGGTCATGATAGGGCTCCATATAGGAGAGAAGGAAAGAGGTAAGTGGTAGCTAGAGTTACTTTAGCAGAGGTTTAAGGAATTTCTTAACTCTGTGTAGAGTCCCTAGCTTTTGATAGGTTTCCATGATGCTGTTGTGGATATATAAATTGAATTTAAAATTTTTGTTGATTGCTGTACCGAGTAGTTTTGTTTATGGGGTAACTTCAATTGTGATATTATTTTAGGAAGACACTTTAAAGTTTTTTTTTTTTCATGAAAATGAAATTTTGGAAACAAGATAAGTACTTTAGTTTTGGGGGGATTTAGTAGCAGATGAGTATCCTGTAGCTAACTTTCAACAGAGTTAAAGGCTTCTTGAGTAATTCACTGAAGATGTTTTAGGTTGTCATAAATGCATATTAGGGTCAAATCATCAGCGTATGGTATGAGAGAGGCTGAGAGGATTTATGTAAATTATTATCAAATATGTTAAAGAGTAGAGGGCTGAGAATGGAGCCCTGTGGCACACCAGCATTCAGTGGAAGGAAGGGAGAAGAAATGGAGAGCCAGTTAACAAACTGGTATCTATCGGTTAAGTAGTTGTTAAACCATAGTAGTGTGGATTGTGATACCCTGAGGGAAGACAGCTGGTAGAAAAGTTTTTGGTGAGACCCTAGATCAAAAGCTTTAGAGAGATCAAGGAATACATTGGAAACAAGTTTATCTTCATCTCTGGGTTTATTAATAGTATCTGTGAAAGTTAATAAGGCCGTGGTAGTGCTATGGGAGGATCTAAAACCATGCTGTGTGGGAGTCTGGAGCTTTTCATGAATAATAGGTTCATAGGTTCATAGGTTCATACTAGGCTATCTGCCCGAGGGCATTTACAAGCCTAGCCCATAGTTTTGTGGCTTACGCCACCCCTTTAGTATGGGGAACTATACCCATTATTTTGCTGTGCCTCTGTTGAGCAGTGACACTGAGGTAATCCCTGGGGTATATCTGCGATCTCCCATCCATTGGTCAAGATTTCTCTTGAACAAGGCCAGCGAGGTGCTCTGCCTCACATATACCGGGATTTTATTCCACAGCATAGGGAGTCTTTGGGTGATGAATCTATCCCTCCAGCACGTCCTATTAATAGCCGTGTCGAGGTTTAAGTCTCCCGCCCTTGTGGCTCTGACGGTTCTAGATTTTTTGAGGTGAAGCATATTCATCAAATCTGGGTTTGACATGGCCTTGTATGTTAGGCAAAGGTCACCTCTGAGCAAGTGGTGCGACTGAATAGAGCTGGAGTTCTTTCAGTCGGGCAGCATAGGACAGATGTTTGAGACCCTTTATCCTTTTGGTGAGGAACTTTGTGGCCTCTCCAGCTGCTGCAAGTGTCGGGTCAGATACATTCCGAATGGGGCATTGTACTCAATCATTGGTCTGATGAGTGATGAGTATAGGGAGACTATGACCACCCTTGATCTAGATGAGAATCCCTTCATGATAAGGTGGGCAATGTAAAAGGTCTTCCTAACTACTTTAGCTACATGGGTGTCGAATGACAGACTACTATCAACCTGGGTCCCCAGGTCCCTGATAACTTCTTCTGTACTCAGTGGATTGCCACCTATTTGGTAGCTAGGGTAACCTTGTTTTTCCCGAAGGGTATGACTATGCATTTTTTGGCATTTAACTTTAGGCCATGGCTCTGGCACCAGTTATCCGTTTCTGTGAGACCCTTCTGAAGGATATCTGTGTCAGATGTGTTTTCTACTATGGCCCAGTTTGCAGTCATCTGCAAACTTTGTCAGCCATAACCCTCCTGTGTTTGCTTGTACTAGTAGATGCCAAACAAGAGTGGGCCCAGGACTGAGCCCTGTGGTACACCACTTGTGACAGGCTTTGAGTCTGACATGGCACCAGCAACTCTGACCCTGTGGGTTCTGTCACTCAGCCAGTTTGCAACCCATCTTGTGATGTATGGGTTAACATTTAAGCTGATGAGTTTTTCAATGATACCCGAGTGGGGTATTGTATCAAAGGCCTTCGCCAGATCGAGGTAGGCTGTATGGACTGCCTTTCCCTCATCAATGGCTTTGGTGACTGTTTCGAAAAAGTCAACCAAGTTTAGAAGGCATGATCTGCCTTTGACAAAGCCAAACTGGGATGGATCCAAAGTCTGGAAATTCCCTATGTCTTTATTTATGAGGTCCATTATGATCCTCTCCATGGCTTTGCAGATAAGGCTTGTCAAGCTAATGGGCCGGTAACTTCCTTGGCCAGTGGAGGCTCCTCCTTAGTGAAGTGGGACCACAGTTGCAGTGCGCCACTCCTGGGTATGTATCCAGAGGTAGGACTATGAGAAAACATCTGTCCTAGCAGTGGGCTTAATTGCTTGTTGAGTACGTGGAGCACACAGCCGGGGACACCATCAGGTCCCATGGATGCTGTGTTTTTTGCTTTGGAGAGAGCAGTTCTCACTTGGGAGTTGGAGATGTTTGGGGGCTGCAATCGCTTGGTATAGATATCTCTCCTTTTGGGAGAAGTTTGCACTGAACCTGTCAGCCAGTATGTTGGCAATGTCTGTAGGATCAGTAATCTTCACATCATTTTGAACTAGTTCTGAGCATATCTGGGAGTTTCCTCCCAGGTTTCTAACATAGCTAAAGAATGCCTTATGATTGTCTTTTGAGTCTTTAGCTATTTTTCTCTCAAAATTTGCTTTGGATGATTTTATGAGAGCTCTTAGTTTTTTACTTATAGTGATCAAGGGTGTCTTACCTTTTAAGGATTTTGCTCTATCTTGTAGTAGCTTCCTCCTTTTGTTGTAGAGTTTGTTTATGGCTGGGGTCCACCAGAGTGGGCAAGAGCCTTTGTTTTGCTTGGGATTGCCTTATCCATGCAGTCCTGCAGGTGCTGGTAGAAGGCATTTGTAAGTGATTCAGAGACTTGAGTACTGTTTTCCGTCGGCTCGGGGCCTTAAAGGAGACCACACTAGTCTTTAGAAGTGTGAAGTCGGCTTGAAGTTCTTTACTGTGGTCTTATTTATTTCAGGTGGGGGTGGGATGAGGACCTCCAGCGAGATTAGTTTGTGATCTGATCTCACCAGTGAGGGGTATACTTCCGGTGTTGAACATTGTGCTCCCATGTTCGTGATGATGAGATCAAGTATGTTTTCTCCTCTTGTGGGGATGGTGACTAGTTGTTCCATGGCATTTGAGTTTATGAATTCCAGGAACTTTTGGGCTAGGGTGTTTGGGCTTGAGTAGTGTTCCCAGTCTATATTAGGGTAATTGAAGTCACCTAGTATGATGGTGTTTGGTGATACATTTATCCCTCTAGTGTTTTCAGGAAGGCCATGTGAGGTTCCTGAGTTTGTGAGGGTGGCCTGTAACATGCTACAATTTGCAGAGCAGTCTTGCCTATGGTTAATTGCACCTGGATGGTCTCCGATGCATCGTGCATTGCCACCAGTCTTGAGGTGTGGGTGTCTTTGATGAATATGGATACAGCCCGTCCTTTCTTGGTATTGTCCGGATTTTGGGGCCGGGCATGATAAGAGGTAAAACCTGATAGTGCTGGGGTGCTCTCAGGAGCCTTGAACCAGGTTTCTGTCACTGCACAGACATCGATGTTCTCCATACTGAGAAGGGCCTCGAGTGTGTGCATTTTGAGATTTAGACTTCTGGCATTGAGCAGCATTACCCTTAGTTTTTCCTTTTTGTGTTCTAGGGTGGTAGGTTTAGAATTTGAGCCTTGCCTAAAAGGCACTATGGGGGTGGCAAGAGCCTTTGCCAATATCCGAATCCCAGGGTGACAGGTGCAAGCCGTCCCTTGCAAAGCAGCGTGGCTTGTCCAGCATGTCATCCCAGGCAGACAGACATTGGATCCCCTTTGAATGACACCAGAGTTTAAGCCAATTGTTAAAGCTGATCATCTTATCTCTGTATTGTGGCATCATTCTTGGTGAAGGTAGGATACTGCTCAAGGTCAGGGTCATACCTGCCTGGGCTACATAATCAGAGAGCTCCTCAATGTCTCTTTTCATGTAGTCCAAGGAGGTGCGTCTCAGGTCGTTTACACCAGTGTGGACAATGACTGAGTCATATTTGTACCTGCTGTTGAGAGACCTGAGTGCTTGCGTTATGTGGCGGATTCTAGCGCCCGACAGGCAGCTTACTGTGACCTTCTCCTTACTCAGTCTGCTCCACCGGACGTCAGTGTGTCTGACTATGGAGTCACCAATGACTAGTGTGTCTGGCATTGTGTTTGGCCTTAAGGGCTGTGACTGTTTGACACTCTGACTGTGAGGTCTATGTGTTGCAGGTGTTGTGTTCTGAGGTGGTGGTTGTTTGGGTGTCTGCTTTGGTGGCTTCTGCTGTTTTGGTAGATTTTGATCAGAGCCGAGTATGTCTTTGTGTGTTTATGTGTATGATTTGAGGTTGTGATGGTACTATGTGAGACTGGGTCTATAGTGTGTGTGGTAACCTTCTCCTCCTGACTGGTCTTGCCAGTCCTATGTTGAGAGAGCTCAGCCTCCAGTTTGGCCGTATAGTTGCATCTCTCGCATGTATTTGTGTTTTGTGGGAGGAGGAGAGGGTTGTCTGTGTACATGAGGCAATTGTAACATTGCCTCAATATTGTTCACCAGCTGAGCAGGAGAGGACACTAGCAACTGATCCTCGACATGCTAGAAGGACTAGACAAAAACTTTAAAAGAGATTCCGGGGATGTGGTGACCGAGAAATGGGGTTTGCCTTTTGGGGTGCTATCTATAAGAGTGCCGTATCAAGGTAATGTAGGAGCAAGTGCTAGGTTTAACAGATAGAGAAAAGTCTACTTGGAGTCAAGTAGAGATGATCTTTTAGGTATTAGAGAAAGTGCTAGTAACAGGGATGCTTAAAGGTAAGATTGAAAAGAATGCACTCTGCAGTGTGCACTAGAGAAGTTAGATATGAAAGTAGGTAACTTGAGTTTTACCTGTTTAAAAAGTTAAGGTTTAGTGGAGAGTTACTATTTTTAAAACAGCAAGATGGACTGAAAGGGTGGTTACTTTTGTATTTTGGTACTATGAAATACTGTAGGATGGCCAATAAATTTAAATAATTGAAGGGGTGGGATTTCAAAAGTGATGGTTTTGTGATTACTCACATAAGCCAGTGAAAGTAGAGAGAAATGAGATATATGGTCAGATTAACATAAGAGGCGGGCAACTAGAAAGACAGTGGTATTTAACAAGACAACTTAAATGGGTGGGAGGGAGAAAAATTCTGCCTGACTCAGAACAGAGAGAGCTGTGGTCTCTTTTGAAGTTTTAATATGCTGTTAAACAGAATGCAAGCAAAACACAAGGTAAAGAAAACAAACTACAGTATTCAAAATATAGAAAGGCAATACAGAAATACAAAAAATAACAGCAAACTAACCTTTCCTTCACAGCAAAGTGTAGCAGAGTCTGGATGAGCCTTTCTGGTAAAGCTCTGAAATGTTTTAGTTTACTCCTTAAATAGAAATTTTAGTTCCTAGCTCCACCCCCTCTGTTAACAAGTTAAAGAATATGTTAAAGAAGTAGCTTGTGGATGCACTTCTACAGAATTGTTGACAAAGGGGATAATATGGTGAAAGGTCTCAAACTGGATATATCAGATAAGGTCCCTCCTTTATAGGGGGTGATGAAAAATGTATTTCATAGAGAAGGAAAGTATGATTCTTTGTTATATCTGTTAATTAGAAGAGATACAGGATAGGCTGTGGAAATGGCAGCCAGCTTGAGGTATTCTGCTGGGAGATTATCTACTGAAGGAGAACAGGGTTTCAGTTTAAGAAGTAGTGATATGGAGGTTGGGATGGGTTTTAGGATGAAATAGGGGGTATTTGCTGTCAGAGGAGAGGGTATAACAAGATTGTTGGGAAGAAAATCTTTAGTAAGGGCTTTAATGCTTTCTATAAAATGTGTGACAAACTGAGCAGAAATTTCAGAGTGAGTGTTATTTGGGGCAGGATTAGGAGTGGTAGTTGTTTCAGGATGGAGTATATTATTAATAGAAGGCCAGAATTTTTTAAGGTTGGAAGACTGATTTAGTAAGGGGTTATTGAAGTAGATTTTCTTGTCTGTGATAGTCTATCTTTTAGTACAGTTATATAGTAAGTGTTGCAGGTTTTGGGGATATATATATTTTAACTATTCTTTCCAAGCCCTCTCTCCTTCATACATTAGGTACCTGCTTTTAGTGGATAACCAAGGAGTATGGTTGTTTTTAATTCTTTTTGTTCTAGTTGCAGCTATACTATTGAGGGTTTTCAGGACAATTGAGTTAAATTTGTGAACAGCATCTTTGAGTGGAATATTTTTCAGCATGGACCAGTTAAATGAGCTGAGAATTCTGTTAAATGTATCAGGGGTAAAATTAGTAAAGTTACAGGAAGTTCTAAGTAAGTGTTGTTTGACATTATGAGTACAGAGTCCATCTGAGGGAATCAGAGAGGATGCTACTGATATGACAGTTCATTACTGATTTATATGATTACCACATCATGTTTCACATGATTACAGCTATCACAGTAATGAGCTGAAAAACTGAAAATAATTTGCCCTATCCCACAAGTGAAGCTGGTGTACCAGAGGAGGGAGATCAATAAATGGAAATGTTGTAATATAGAAAGATCGGGACATCATACTAAGTTGAAATGAAATGTACTAGGGGAGGCACACTGGAAGGAAACAAAAGAAAGTCTTAAAAGAACTGTGTCCAGGGCATATCCATGCACATGCAATAGCCAAAAGACAGGGATCTAGAGGCCTGGGATGGGGTGAGGGGTCCAAGCCTGAGCAGTTGCCAAAGAAGGCAATATTCACCTTGTATGGTGGGCCCAGATGAAAAGTTTTTCTGGAAGGCAACAACTAGGAATGCAGGGAGAAGGTGTCAAAAACAACATAGAAAATACAGTTAATTATGTAGATCTTTGGTGCTATATCAAATCCTATCAGAAGAAGAATACAGGAAACATTAAAGAGGATGGAGAGAGAAACTGTTCTCTTACAAGAAACAAAACTGAAGATTACAGATGGAGAGAAGATACTATGTTATAACTACCCAACGGTTGAAATGGACAGCAAAGGAGGGGTGGAAAAAGGGGAGTGGCAATTATATTTTAAAGAGGGCTTTAGACAACTACAGAGAAAGTGATAAAAAGTGGGATATGTAGCTGGATCATCTGTCAGGTAAAAGAGGAAAGTGTATGTTGGAGAATAAGAGACATTTATGCACCAAACAGGGATAAAGAAGGATTCTACAAGAACTTTTTTTACTAACTGGGAGCAGACAAGAAGAGATAAAATAGAGGTAAACTGGGGATACTGCAATGTCACTATAGAACCAGAAAAAGACAGAGTGTATGGAAGGAGGGAAAACATCTTCACAAGAAACATTCTGGTACAGACAAGTAGGTGAGATAGTTTTTGGGAAAGAAAACCTAATGTAAATAATGGGAGTGATCCAAATACAGGAGAGACGTATGTCAGAGTATGTAGAAGTGAGGCTTAAGGTCAGTGTGCAGGAACAGTGAGTAATGGGAATGGGATGGAAGTGGAATAGTTATAAACTGAAGGACACAAAGGACAATGTAACACTCCAAAGACATAAAAGAGTCAATAAATGACAATTTGAAAGAAAGAGGACAAACTGGAAGGGATGGTTGGATGAGATCAAGGTCATTCTCAGGGGATAACCGATGAGTGCAGAAGGAAAGAAAAGAAGGAAAGGGTGATAGAGGAACTGGAGAGAGAGAGCTAGAAGTGGTACAGAAGGAGACTGGAGGAAATGAAAGTAGAAGGGAAGCACTACAGATTGGTAAAAAACAATAGACATGGAATTAGAGAGCACTATGGAGAAGAAATTCGGCAATGGTACTGTAGGGACTACTGACAGATAGTGAGGGATGCACAAAGGAGACTGTTAGCCCATACAGTAAATACAAAAAAAGTAATCAGAGAAAGAAGTACAGAGAATAAGGGGATGAGATAGAAAGTATTTAGAAGATAATGAGCTAATCAGGAAAAGATTCAAGAAATATTACAGGGATATTTATAAACAATAGGAAGGGACAAAAGTCTCAGAATGGAACTGGGGAAAGGATGTTGAGGGATATATATGGGAGTATGAACAAAGACATAAGCTTATTGCAGAGATGACAAGGGATGAGATATGAAAAGCAGTACACAAGATGAAGGAAAGTTGGAGGGATAGATGTATTCCCCCTAAAGCTCTACAAATGAGAAGGGGAGTAAATATAGAAAGTCCAAGAGGACGAATACAAGAGAATACAGGACTCAGGCAAAATATCTAAAAGTATAAGGAAGGCCAGGATAACCATGACACTTAAAGAGGGAGGAGAAATGGAGGAAGTGGGAAATTATCAGCTTTTCTCTTTAATTAATGTAAATATCAAGATTTGGACAGGTAAGCCAGATTAATAATTACCAAAAATAATGCTTCATGATGATAAGTATGGTAAAAGAAAACTAGTGAGATCTACTGGAATTTATGCAGAGGGAGGAAAGAAGCAGGGAGAGAATAGAAGGGAAATGTGAGATTATGTTCTTTGACTGTAGAAGGCCATTTGTTATGGTAAGGTGGGAACACCTATGGAAGACACTGCTGCAAAGACAGGTGAGGAAAAATTCATACATTGGATACAGGTCACTTACAAGACCCAGAAACAGAAATACTCATAAATGGAGGAATATCTGACTAGATAAGGACAGAGAGAGGGAACAGACATTGGTGCCCACTATTCACAGGCTTGTTCATGCTTATGATTGAGGAGATGGCAGAAGAAGTCAGACACAGATTAGCTATGCTTGTTGAAAAAAAGGGAATAACATCTCAGTTTGTGTACATGCAGATGGCTGCAAGTTAATGTCATAGGACATGGTTGTAGCCAAGGGAACTATAAGAGAGACTGTCAAGAAATTTAAGAGGTGATGGGACTCAGGCACAGCAATAAAAAGACAGCAGTAGCAAGATTGGGAGAAGGCAAAGGGAAAGGGGAAAGTGGTGGGATGCAAGAGACTGAGTTCTCCAGGTATGTAGGGCTCTATGTTGGGAGCATAGACAGAGCAAGGCAATAGTGAAAACCTAGAGGAATCTGGCAAAAGGGTAAGTGATATTTTCTAGAGGGTGGGGAGACTTATATATTGCTTGGAATAATTAATGCAGTAAGGATAATGATATTACCAGTAATCCTCCAGCTACTCTGTGACATACAAATAGAACCTAAGAATTTAAGGCTACAACAAATGCAAAAAGACATAGAGAACTGGGTCAGGAAAGGTAAAGGGAAAGAGTGAACAAGACAAAAATGAAAATGAATATAAAAGGGTAACTGGGGTCTCCCACATATCCCGAGGTAAGCACTGACATGTTACATCATTCACTGGATAGAAACAGATAAGACAAGGTTAAGCAAAATAAAGTAAGGGAGAGCAAGAATCAAAGAAGCTTGCTAAAGAACATGGATGAATGAAGCAGCACTAAAAAGAATGGTATACATGAGGTGGGGCAAAGGGAACCTCCAAAAACTATGAACAGAAGGGGACCTCTAAAACACTATAAACAGAAGGGAACCTCCAAAAAACTATGAAAATAAGGGTGGTGAACAAATATAGTGAAGGAAAATGAAGAAAGCTGGAGGAAAAGAGGAACAGCTTAAGAGGAAAATTGTTATGCAGAGAAAAGGACGGTAGGGAAAGATTGAAAATATGGAGAAGTTAATACAGAAATACAGAATACAAGAGGCACAATGATAGAACTGCTTGGTACTGAGACAGACTAGGAATATGAATTCAGTGAGGACAACAGGAAAAAGGGTCAGGCAGGAAGGTAGGTTAAAATGAGAGAGGACGGTACCCTAGAGAAAATGGAAAAGGTTAGGAAAGCAACAGACAAACAGATCAATGAAGTAATAAGGGAAAGAAGTGACAAAGTAAAAGAGTACAGAATGGGAAAGAACTGGGAATGAATGATTAGAACTGAAGGGAGTTGCAAGATACAAGCAGATGATAAATCAGGCAGTGAGCCATATGCAAAAAGTACATGGATCAGGAGATCAAAACCTGAGAATATTGCACTGATGGTATGTAACACGCTTGTGATTGGTAACAGAAGGCAGAAAGGAGGATATCATATGGCTGAGGGGTCAAAAGAAAGAGGCAAGTATATTTTATTTATTTTATTTATTTATTGCAGTTGGTTTACCAGGATAGTCCATTGGGCCACGAAGAACCCGTTTTCAATGGAGTCCTGGGGAGAAAAGCTCCAAAAAAGAATAAAATGTACATAACATTTGACAATAATTTCTAGGTACATTGTAGTAAAAGAACATAAGCAAAATATTAAAGTTTGTTACAATTAGATAGTAACAGCCTTGGTATATGCTATAGAATCAACAAAACACAAACATAGAAGAAGATTTATAAGCAAACATGGAAGATGAAAACAGTAGGTTATGGTAATTAAAGGGATGTAGTAGAGTAGTTATATAGTAGAGTAGATTATGAGGGTGGGTGCATGAGCACTCCATAGAGATGCTAGGTGTGAGAAAAGAGATTTCTTGAAGGTAGAGTGATTAGTGGTAGTGCGGATGTTAGGTGGAAGAGAGTTCCAGAGGCGAGGCTGAAGGAAAGAAGGTTTTGCCTGGGGATGAGTGGGTTTGTGCACTTCTAGTAGATTCTGATTATTGGACCTTAGGACTCTGTTTGGTAGGTGCATTTTGAGGGCAGAAGAAAGGGAGGGACAGTTGGAGGGGTTTAGAATCAGCTTGTGGGCTAGAGTTAGTTGAGTGTAAGTGAGATAGTTGGGAAGTTCTAGCCATTTTAGTTTTTGGAGGGAGATACAGTGGTGGGTGGAAGACCTATGAGAGGTGGCAAATTTAGCAATTTTGTTATAACAGGAGGAGAGCTGTTTTTTTAAAGAGGATTGAAGATTTGTAAGTAGAGGGGCACCATAGAGAAGGGAGGGGATAAGAAAAGAAGTAGCTAGAGTGGTTTTAGTGGTGGATGTTAGATAGGCATTTTGTCTATACAGCATGCCAAGTTTTTGATGTGTTTTTTTGATGTTTTGGAGGTGGGAATTAAATTTTAGCTGGTTGTCGATCTGGACCCCGAGTAGTTTGGTGTCTGACACTATTTCGAGAGGTAGGTTATTTTGACTGGTAACTAAGAATGAGTTTATGTTGGGGGGAGTGAGTTTAGAGGGAGTAAATAACATTAATTTGGTCTTGGTGGCATTGAGAGCAAGATGATTTCTTAGCATCCATTGCTCTGTGGAGGAAAAGGCATCTTGAGTAAGTTTTTGTAGTGTGGGATAGAAGAGGCAGAGCAGATGATAGTAGAGTCATCTGCATATTGGATGATGCTCGAGAGGGGATAGATTTGTAGAAGTCATTAATAAAGATATTGAAGAGTAGAGGACCCAGTATGGAGCCTTGTGGAACTCCAGTAGGGGTATTTAGGTAAGAGGAAGTTGCTTTTCCATTTAACAGCTTGATTTCTGTTTGATAGATAGCTAGAGAACCAGTTCAAAGAGGAGGTAGAGAGGTAGAGTTTGGAGAGTTTTGTTAGGAGCAGACTGTGAGAGATAGTATCGAAGGCTTTTGAAAGATCAAGGAGGATGGTAGAAACAATTTGACCTGAGTCGCTGCGCTGGCTTTGTTGGCGATTTCAAGAAAGGAGAGAAGGGCAGTCATGGTGCTATGATTAGGTCTGAAACCGTGTTGTGTGGGGGTGATAAGTTTGTTATCTAGAAGATGAGGAAGAAGTTGGAGTTGTACACATTTTTCAAGGATTTTGAAATGGGGACAAGATGGCTATAAGTTATTAATGTTGTTATTGTTACCACCTTTGTGTAATGGTATGATAAATGCTTGTTTCCAAATTTGGGGAACTGTACCTTCTTGTAGGGAGCGATTAATTAAGATGCTGATGGGATAGGCAAGGCTTTCAGCAGCAATACTGAGAAAGTAAGGTGGGATATTATCAGGAGCATTGGTACAAGGTTTCAATTTTTGAAGGAATTTCTTAATGGTAGCAGTAGGAATGGGATTTAAAGTGAAGAGAGTGCAGTTGGGGGGTGTTGAATTCTGGGGTGGTAAGGATGTGGGTGGGATTTGTGTAGAGTAGGGATTGTGGGATTAGTGGGTGGTGAGTATGGAGTGGATGCAGAGATATCGGGGTGGGTGAAGGGGTGTTAGGTGTTGGGGAGGAGATAGAAAAGAGGAGGTAAGTTTGGAAATAGAGTCAATGAAGAAGGAATTAAATTGGGTGGCTAAGTCTAGTTCTGGAGCATTTGGGTCTGGGGTGGGAGTATCTGGTTTGCTGGGGTGGAGGAGAGAGGAGATTCCTTTCCAGAATTTTTGAGGGTTGTTTTGTTATGGTTTTGGAGTGTATAGTAATAGTTCGATCACTAGAGATATGTTTCTTAACTTTGTTGGGCAATCAGGTTTGTATTCATTAAGGAGTGGGTTGCCTTATGTTTTGGTAGCGTGCCCAAGCTTTGTCTCTATGCTTCATGGTAGAAAGGGTAGTTTTAGATAGCCAAGGGGCTGATTTAGCTTTTATTCTCTTAGTCCGTAGGGGAGCTTGAGAGTCAAGTACTTTTAAGAATGTTGAGTTAAAGTATGAGACAGCATTGTCTAGAGGTAGTGTTTTGAGACAGGTCCAATTTACTGCTTTAAGTGAGTTAGAAAAGGTTATAGGGTTGAAGTTTTTGTCACGGATAGTAATGATGTTGTGGGTCTGTTGATGGATAGTGGGAAGTCGGTGGGTAAAGGTGGGTAGGTGGTCACCTAGTGGGTCGGGAAGGATACCAGTGTTGGTGAAATAGTGGGGATGAGAGACTAGAATCCAATCCAATATACTCCCATTTGAGGGGTTATTGGCTGGGTATGTGGGTAAGTTGATTAGTTGTGAAAAATTGTAGAGGTTGATATTGTTGGTGTTTGCAGGAGCCTGGATAGAGGCCCAGTTAATGTTTACATCCCCAAGGATTATGGTTTCATTGCTAATGTTACTGGATAGCCAAGAGAGTATAAGTTCAAGTGTAGGGATGTTGTCTCCTGGAGGAATATAGAGGGAAGCTATACATATGTGTTTGTGATTATTGAGGTGTAGAAGAGTAAGGAGAAGTTCAGCGTTATTAAAATATGGGATAGGTTTGTTGTAGGGAGAAACTACTAGGGAGGAGGAGTATAAAGTGCTACTCCTCCACCCTTTCTGAGAGGTCTATCCTTTCTTATGATTGAGTAGTTAGGGGGAGTTATTTCAGAGTCCTTGATATGAGGTTTTAGCCAGGTTTCAGAAATAGTCAAGATGTCAGGTTTATTGTGTATAAGCCAAGCATGAAGGTTTGGGACTTTGTTAACGATACTTTGCGGATTTAAGGAAGTGAATAAAAAGGATTTAGTTGTGGTGGTTATAGAGGCAGGGCCTGGGTTGGGATGGATGTCACCTGATATGAGAGTACATATCAGGTTAGGTATAGAACAGTTTAGGTGAATAGATAGCAGTGTGGTGAGATTGTGGTTTGTGGTGAGATGGAGGAGTTTACTAGTGGTTATGGGAATTGAGATTGTGTGATGGGAGATAAGTTTGTATCGATAAAGAAGGAGGTTGTCCGAGGGGTATAGGTGGGGTGAAATAAGAGAGTATGATTGTTTTGGGGGTGAGTTATGGTGGTTAGTTATGTGAAAGGATTGGAGGGTAAAGGAAGTAGTGGGCTGGGAGAGATGGTGGAGATAAAATAAGGAGAGGAGAAGTAGTAGTGGAAGGTAGGTGAAGGAGTATTTAGGAAGCATGTTATAGAAGAGTGACAGTAGAAAGTAATGGAATGGTGTTGTATGGTAAATAGGAGATAGTTATAGAGGAAGTGAAAGTTATGTTAGAAGTGGGTAGAGTAGTGTTAGTTATGGAGGGGTGTGGTCAGGAAGAGGGAAAGGAGTAGGAATGGTTAACAAGTTGAAAGTGGGGAGTAGAGTGTTTGTTGGTTTTGGAGGGAAAAATGGAAGGTGTGACAGGAAGTATGAATGCTGATTGGAGTAGATTGGGAGTGGGAGTGTCTGTAGGAGGTATAAGTGTAGAGAAGAGGGGTGAGAGACTATCAGAGGACAGTATTATTAAGTGTAAGTAGTACAAGATTGAGAGGAGAGGGTCTAGACAAGATGTGAGCAGTGGGCTGAAGGTAATAGGTGAAGAGAGGGACAAAGATGTGGAAATGTTGAAATGGAAGCAATGAAACAAAGAGCAATGTAGGTATGGAGGATAGTGGAGAGAAGTTGAGTGGGTAGGCTGCTGGCAATCCTGACAGGGAGTATACTGCTGCTGCTAGGAGAGCAAGAGTACAGTAATTCTAGCTTAGCAGATGAACATACTTTAAGTTCTTTTAGAGTCTCTTGGGTAAGTATTTCATCAATGGAGAGGCAGCAGAGAGAAATTCTTGGCAATGGGAGTACAGCTCAAGTTAGGTCCAATATCCACCCAGGCAAGGACACAGGGGAAAGACTCAGGGCAAGAAGCTGGAGGGAGAAAAAATGGACAGAGAAGCAAAAACAGTTAGTAACAAGTTGAAAAGCACTTTATCCACAACTATGATGTACTTTTTTTTTTTTTTTACTGTGGCTGGGCACAAGAAGTCTGGAAGCAGGCAGAGAAGGAGCAGAGCATACTTTGGAATTCTGTATACAGTGCATAAAGAAAGAGGATAGCATCTAGAAACAAAGAGAATGAACATTATCAGACTGCTGAGTACTAAAGTTAAAACCATTATCATTAAAAACTAGAAGGGAACAAAAACAATATGTGAGCATGAACTACACAATAGCTTGCCATACAGAGGGAAACATGGCAGAAACTAACAAGAAAGAAGAAAGGAGTGGAGAATGAAAAAGAAATGGAAAGGGGTATTAGAACACTAAATGAGTGAAAAATCATGCCAGAAAAAAGAAATGATAAACCAAAGGGAAAACAAAGGGAGCAGAATAGATAAAAAATGAAGCAGTCAACTACTGATGAAAGATGGTGCACCATATACACCATGCACAAGGAATGCACATGAAGATAATATACCATATGGAGTTAATAAATGTTTAAAAACATTATATTTAAAATGTATTTATTTGTGTTTGTTGACCGGGAAAGTCTGACTTAGCAGAACCCATTTTCAGTGGAGGCCCTTGGAGGAAAGCTTCAACACAGTACATTTATGTTAAGTTAAATTCAGACCATTCTCAGAAAAACAGCAGTTACATATCTCATGAAACAACAAACATAATTACAAGACAAGTGTATATAGTAAGGTATTTACATCACAATTATATGTTTATACAGTTTTTCCAGCTGTAAAATCTTGCTGAAGTAAACAGATTGATAATGCAGAAGGGAAAACATTGTAAAGAAGTTTAGTGTTCTTATATTTCAGTAAAAAAGGTTTGCATGGAATTCAAGAGATGTAATTAAGTAAGATTATCCAGGAAGGGAGACTTTAGTATTGTATAGTTTTGTAAAAAGTTCAAAAGATGTAATGAAGTAAATTATAAAATTATGCTGGAGGGGATGGAAGATATTCGTAATTATAGAAGGATAGTGGTAATAGCATGTAACTGAGAGGGCAGGGTAAAGGATTTGTTCTATTTAGGCTATCTGTTACAAACTGATGTATCTAGAAGGTTTATAACTTGGGTATACAGAAGATGCATAACAGGGGAAGAGTAGTGAATCAGGGCAGTTAGAAGAAAAGCAAGATGACAAGTGTTGTTTAAGAGGGTTATGTGAAAAGGGTTGTATTGATTCAAGTTGTGATGATATAAGGTGTTGCCAGCTATGCCAGGAAAAGCAAGGCAGTGGATGTGTAACATATACCAGTATAGCTAGCTGGAGTTTTATAAAGAATTATATGTCATTCATATATCAAACTGATTGGTACAGATGCTTGTGTTAAAATATATCTGTAAAGCTGCTTGTGTTAAACATGTACCAACAGTGGGTCCTGCTGGACAGAAAATAAATGCACCTGTATATCAGAATGTATTGTAGCTGTTGAAAGGAATATATTGTGACAGAGAATACTGGAAGAGAAGAGGTCAATCTTGCTCCAGCTAACTTTGAAAAATAGTCTGAAATTAAATTACCTGGATTAGGCCATAAAGATTGCATCTTACAGTTCTGATTACAGCCAGAGACAAAATGTCTGTGAAAACCAGGACTAAGAATCCTACTATATTGTCCATAGGGGTTAACTAATTGCTACCCTAGAAGGGTGGAGGTTTTGAAATGGTTTTATAGCTTTCAGATGCTACAACACATCTCAGCAAAGCTCTGTCTGTGTGTGTATGGTAACACATAAGTGCTAAATTTTGATTCAGTTTCTAGAAAAGGGGTAGTATAGGAACCTGAGTCAGATGACCAGATGTGTGTGATATCATTCTGTAATCCAGCACTGATATGATGTTTTAATACTAAATGAGACAGAATTCTCAGAGCAGACTGTTTTTGAAACCTGACAAAGGAAGACCACTCACCCTCTTCATCTTGCCTTGCTGTAGTATTTAACCATGGAATAGAAATTCTTTACAAGAATTATATAGTGAGATTAGTTAAGTACTGTTTTTCTGTATCTGTGTGAATCTATCCATCTGTGTTATTTTCAATATTTCCTGTGACTGAAACTCTTATGTTTATTGTAAATAGATATTTAGTATTTTCATGTTCTTTCATTTTTTATTATTAAATATATTTAAACTTGTCATTGTGGCTGGTCTTTTAGAGAATATTTTAACCTTTGAGAGTACTTATATTTATTTGTTGGCACTGTGGCCATTCATAAAAGTCTTGCTGCATTTGTCAAACACTACCATTTGTATTAGTATTAATTTTACTCAGTATAATTGGGTATCCTTGTAAGATCCTTAGAGTACCTAGCATTGGAGTGTTCTGGTAGCAGTACCTACCTTATAGTCTGTGGGACCATGTGGCATACAGATGTTCATGGAAGCATAGTGGAGAACAAAAGGTGGAGGAGCCAGCAAGTGGGAAAGGCAGTATGCTAATGGTAAGTTGTCTGGAGACAACAGGTGTACCAGACTATCACCAAAGATCATATCCTATCTTAGTGGATGAAAAACAGGCCACTGCTAAGAGAGACACAGCCTCTGGCATAACCATTGTGAAGCCTGCAGTGGTTAAAGAGGAGCAGTACATGCTTGGGCAGTCCATTACAGTCAGAGCTTTAGGAGGGACCCTATTCCAAATGCCTTTGGGCAGGGTTTACCTTGACTGGGAGTGTGCAAAAGGGATAAAGCAAGTAGGCGTGTTTGAGGATATCCCTGTAGAAGTCCTGATAGGGAATGATTTTGATAATGCACTACCTTGTGTGCATGCAGTTACACTTAGGCAGGCTTGGAGACAGGTGCATGGGGCTAGTAGCTGGGGGAGACCCAGACAGACCCCACACTTGAAGCCAGAGTTAAGGAGGGGGCTATTTCAGGGAGGGAGCTACTCTGTAGCAGAGAGCCTGAAGGTGAGCCACAGTTGCTCGTAGGTACTGATGTACCCTTGGACAGAGTGACTGTAAGGGCAAAGGTGAGTGGTAGTACCCAGGCAGACAGTGAAGCATCACTGTCAGAGGATACCATATTTCCTGTGAAAAAGGAGCTGGGGAGCTTCACAAAGTTAGAGTCAAGACAGGCTTAGCTCTTGGACCCTACAATAAGAGGCTTGAGGTAGGTAGCAAGGGAGGCACTTGATTCTCAAGGAAAAGGGGAATCCATACACTGGAACATAGGGTTACTGTATAGAGAGTGGACCCCTAAAGGAGGGCTAGAAAATGAGGTAATACAGCAGTTGATAGTGCCTAGAGCCTACCATCTGGCACTTCCAGCCATAGCCCATGACATTCCCTTTGCAGGCCATATGCGCATAAAACATACCAATAAACATGTTATGCAGAACTTTTATTGGCCTGGGATTGGAAGGGATGTAACAGGGTACTGCAGGACCTGTGAGAAGTGCCAAAAAGTAGGCAAGGCCAAGGCAGGGGACAAGGTCGAAGCTCCATTGATGCTTTTGACTGTGATTGAGGAGTCATTTCAGAGAGTGGCTATGAATTTTGTGGGGCCTCTGAGTACTCCAAGTTCCACAGAGAAGAAGTATATCCTGGTGGTAGTATGTTATGCTACTAAATACCCTGAGGTGGTGGTGCTAACCTCCATCGAGGCAGAGAATGTGGCAAATGCTTTGTTAGAGATTTTCAGAAGAGTAGGATTCCTGAGAAATATACTGACTGACAGAGGTGCCAATTTCATGTCAGACCTGCTATCTTGCCTGTGGAATCACTGTGGGGTGAAACACCTAAAGACTACGCCCTGCTACCCCCCAGACTAATGGTTTTGTGGAGAAGTTAAAATCTACCTTTAAGACAGTGCTATGGGCATTTGCAGACCAGTTCAAGAGAGAGTGGGACAAATATTTGCCCCATTTGCTTTTTGCATTCAGAGAGGTACCTTAGGAATCCACAGTTTTTCATTCTTTGAGTTGCTGTATGGGCATAGAGTGAGGGGCCATTTAGATATAATTTGTGATGAGTGGGAGGGTGAGTGTGAATCTCACAAGGAGTCTGTTGTGGCATATATCCTAAACCTCAGGACAAGACTTACAGACCTCATGGGCTTGGCCCAGGAGAACCTGGCAGGAAACCAGCAGCAGGAAAAAGGTCTGGTATGACAGGAATGCTCTAACCCAAGAGTATGCTCTGGGAGAGCAGGTTATCTTGCTCATTTCTGTCAGACACAATAAGCTGCAGGCAGCTTGGAAGGGACCCTTTGAAGTGGTAAGGAAGCTCAATGATGTTAACTACATGGTAGAACCACTAGGCAAGAGGCAGGGGCACAAACTGTTTTATTTTATTTATTTTATTTGTCATATGTTAACCAGGTTAGTCCAACTGAGCCAAAAGTCCATCTTCAGTGGAGACCCAAGAAGCAAAGCCCCCCCCCAAAAAAAAAACATGCATTCATTTAAAAAACAAGAATATTACATAGTTATATCATACCTTCAAAAAGCAAGAAAATTGCATATTTATAACATTGCACAAATATACAGTAACAGAGAGTTACATGAAAAGTATATACAAAATAAAAAGTTGAGTGAACAGCATATGAGAGCTTAGAGAAAAATCAGACTTAGGATCACACTAGTATGTTGTAATACTACAGGAAACAGACCTAGACTGGTAATAAAAGCATGATAATGTTGCTATTAACAAATAGTATAAAGTAGTAGAAGGTCCTAAGATTTACAGTAAAGAGAGGTATGGAGAGGTGGTATGGGGGAGGGGATTAAGTAGGGTCCTGCCATGGGAAGGAGCTAGAATTCAGAAAGTAGGTTTTAAGTTCAATTCTGAAGCAGTTTGTACAATTGATGTTTCGAATATTAGGTGGGAGATTGTTCCAGGCTTGGAACACTGTGCTTTTATAAAGAAATTTGACAATGTTTTTTGTTGGTTTTATAAATATTAAGGAGGTGTTGATCAGAGCTGTGTAGCATACAAGAGGGGGTATAGAGGGATATGAGAGAGGAGAGGGAAGGACAGGCTGTTGGTTTGTTTAGTAAGGTGTGAGTGAACTGCAGCTGGGAAAGAAGAAGTTGGGGGAATTCAAGCCATTGATGCTGTTTTAAAGCAAGGCAGTGATGGGATATGGATGGTTGATTGCTGGCAAATTGAGCTATGTTGTTATAAGTTTGTTCTAGTCTGGTTATTAAGGTAGACTTAGGGTTATCATATTTGGTTATATGAAAAATAGGACAAAAAATATGTGCCGGTATTATACCAGCACATATTATTTCATCCTCTTAGGGTTGGCAGATTCTTGACTGGCCAGGTCGGGACAAAAGGTCTTTCACACTAGGTGAAGACCAAAAAAAAAAAAAAAGGTCTTTAGTCTTTAATGCAGAACTAGCTTCATGTTTGGTGATTTTTGATTGGCCCGTATGCCGGTATATGAGCCAATCAAAAACTTGCACAGCAGACCCTCTTCTGTTCAATGCGGAACATCAAGCAGTTCCGCATTGAACAGAGCTCCGTTTTGCAATTTTTTGATTGGCCGGTATACCAGTATATGGGCCAATCAAAAACAAAAAAAAAAAGCGGCGGCTGTTTTGCCGGGACTGTAACCGGCAGTACAGGACTTGGGATTGGATAGCCGATCCCTGGACAATCCCACTGAAATAGGGACATCTGGTTTTTGAAAATTCTGCAATTTGGACAAATCATAGAATTTTCAAAAACCGCCCGGACAGGAGTCAAAAAGAGGATGTGTCCGAGGAAACTCGGACATAGGTAACCCTAGGTAGACTGTAGAAATGTAAGTATAGGAGAGGTGTACAAAAGACAGGGTAAGAGGAAATCCTGTGCCAGAGGGGGTTTGGAGTTAGAGGCTAGGAGTTTTTTGTTTCTATAGAGTAGACCCATTTTTTATTTGCCTTTTTAATACGGTGTTGTATATGAAGATCAAATTTTAATTGGTCATGAATTATAATACCCAGACGTTTAGTGTGAGAATCAACTTTAATAAGGGAGTTGTCATGTGATGAGATTGAACAGGTGGTTTTATGGTGGGAGAGGGATTTACGGAAGAAAAGGAGGAGTGTTTTTGGGGGTTAGGATGAGCTTGTTAGTTAGCCATTGTTCGATGTTGTGAAATGTGTTTTGAGTGATAGAGTGGAGGTGAGAGATGTCATCAAAGCAGGAGATAAGGGTAGAGTCATCTGCGTATTTTATCAGGGAGGAGGTGATGCAGAAAGAGTGGAGGTTGTTGGTGAAGATGTTGAAAAGAAGGGGTCCTAGAACAGAGCCCTGGGGGACACCAGTCTGGATAGGTAAGAAAGGGGAGCAGGTAGAAAGTCATCTGACTGACTGTAGTCTTTAAAAAGGTAGTTAGAGAATCAGTGAATAGCAGAGGAGGAAAGGTTGATATCAGAGGAGCAGGTAGAAAGCCATCTGACTGACTGTAGCCTGTTGGAAAGGTAGTTAGAGAATCAGAGAATAGCAGAGGAGGAGAGGTTGAGATCAGCTAGTTTAGTTAGTAGTTTAAAGTATGAGACGGTATCAAAAGCTTTTGAGAGGTCAAGAAAAAGATATGACACCAGTGTTTTTTTGTCTCTGGCCTCTGTGACAGTATGGATAAAAGACAGAAGGGTGGCATATGTGTTATGGTTTAGCCTAAAGCCATGTTGAGTAGGGGTCAGAATGTTTTTGTCAATTAGATAGTTAAGAAGCTGATTGTGTATGCATTTTTTGAGAATTTTAGAGAGTGGTGAGAGAATGGCTATGGTTTTATAATTTGATGGATCAGTGGAGTTACCTCTTTGTAGGTAAAGGTATGGTGTAAAAAGATTTCCAAATGTCAGGGACAATAGATTGTTGGATTGACCTATTTGCAAATATAGAGATGTGGTAAGCTATTGAGTGAGATGCGAGTTTAAGAAAGAGGGGAGGGAGGTTATCTGCAGAGGGGAAGCATGGTTTTAGTTTAAGTAGAAGAGATTTTATGTAAGTAGTAGGAACAGGATTTATAGAAAAAGGAGCATTACTGGTAGCATTGGGAGAGGTGGGTGGAAGATTTTTACTTTGGTCTGTGGGAGTTAGTATACAAATAGATTCAATGGAATAAGAGTTTAGTAGAGTGGCAGTTTCTTGAGGAGTATTGTTTGGATAGGGATTTGGGGTAGTGGGTCTTGTTAAGGGTGCACCAATTTTTAGAGTTACAGTTGTGGGTGAATTGGACCTGATAGTACAATTTTTCTTGTCTTTGTTAATATACTCTTTTGTGAGATTTCTAAGCTCTTTATATTTTTGGAGTAATGCAGTAGATTTAGTTTTTAGCCAATATCTCCAGGTGCGATCTCGATTTGTCATAAGAGTGAGGTGTCCTTAGAGAGCCAAGGGGTATGGGTTATTTTTGTCCTAACTTTCCTTAGTGATGCTAGGGTTTTAGGAAATCAAGGAAAGTATAGTTGAATTCTAGAACTGCATCATTGAGAGGAAGGTGTTTTGAGTTTGGACCAGTTTATAGACGAGATTCTATTATTGAATGATTGAACACTGAAAAAGATAAGGTTGCGATGGCCTGTGTAAATATGGGCTTCAGGTATATGAAGGGAGTGTCTATGTACAGAGGTGGGGAGCAGATCACTCAGGGAGTCGTGTAGTGTGCCTGGATTTTAGTAGATGTCTGGATCAGAGGTAAAGATCCAATGTAGGGTGGCACTATTGCTGTTGTTTTTAGTAAAGTGAGTGGGTGTTGTAACGAGTTAGTTGAAGCCGTAGAAATTAATGTTGAGATCTGGAGAGGTGGTTGATAGTTTTTGCCAATCAATGTTGATGTCTCCAAGGATAATAGCCTCGTAGGAGATGTGGAAAGAAATCCATGAAAGGATGGGTTCTTGGATAGGAATATTATTTCCTAGTATAATACAGATGGCTGCAACAGCAAATTTCTTTTTTGGATTTAGGTGACAATTCAGAAAAAGTAGCTCAGCTAGGTGGAAGTTTGGGAGAGATATATGTAGGGGTGATAAGTTGAGTTTCATAGAGTACAGTATTGCTACTCTTCCCCTTTTGATTTGACAATCCTATCTGGACAGCAGATGTAGTAGTGGGGGGTAAGATTTAATTGTTAGAGATATGAGGTTTTAGCCATGTAATTTTGTTAAGTAGGCTTTGTAAGTTAATTGAGTAGATAGTGAGGCATTTGGTAGCAAAGGAGGTGGGGGAAGATTGATGACTAGTGAATGAAGGGTTAGTGGAGGGATGTGTGGGGCTGGGTGGTTCAGATTGGGGTGGATGTCCCTGTCAAGTAGGAAAGTTGTTAGTGGGGTGGGTTTGGAAGAGTAGTTGTTGTAGGTAAGGGATTTGTATTTGAGTTTAAGTGAGGTAGGAGAGAATGTGAATATTTTGGGTTTAAGGAGTTGTGTACTGGAGATATTAAACAGAGAAGAAAAGCTTAAGAAGGGTAAGAGAGTGTCTTTATGAGTTATGGGATGTGTGTGTAGGAGATGGTTGTAGATAATTCAGTTCTACAAGATAGGAAGTTAGGAATGAGTACTACAACAATAGAGGGATTATGAGGTACAGTTGAAGCATGACTTGGATATGAGTTATGAGGAGAAGTAGTTAGAAGTGTGAAAGATGGATAGAGGGTGTTTATGTTTGTTTTAGTTTAGTTTGGGAGAAGAAAAGGAAGCTGAACAGAAGGGAGAAGGCTATGAAGGGGAGTGAAAAATTCAGATGTTAGTTACTGAAGATTAGTAGATGGGTAGGTGATTGTGAGATGGGGGGGTGGTAGGTGGGAAGGAGGGTGTTTATATTGGGTGGAGAATTGTGTGATTGGGTAATGGGATGTAGTGGTGGGGCTATGCTAGGTTGGTGAGAGTAAAAATCCAAGGAAAGGGGGGGTGGTAATGGGGGAAGGGAAGGGAAGGGGATTGGAGTGAGCCCAAGTGGAGCAAAGGTGAACAAAGCAGGTTGAACTGACCCGGAATTGTGTCACAAAGAAAACCATCAGTTACACAAGCTAGATGGATAAGTGAAAGCTACAGGTAAGCGGGAGCAACTATGACATATGAAGGCTTAAGCAACCTGCTTAGGGCACATTCCAATTAGAAGCCAGGGACAGTATCAAGTAAAGCATAAGTAACCTGCATAGAAAGCTAACTATTAGTGGCTGAGAAATAGGTTGGTAGAACACCAAAGCTGGTGGAGTGACTGTGTAGAAACAAAAAAGGTGGGAAGGAAACTGGGGAGAACTAATGCAAAAAAAGTAGAGAAGAGACTGGGAGGGAGTGGGATACCAGAGTCATTCCAGTGATGTGCAATAGGTAGATAATGACCTATAAAGCATCAGTATAAGGTGGACATAATATCACACTTTAACTTTATGTTCTTAAGACCTCCAGCAGTTTAGAGCACTGGGGTGTTGCAGGTTGCATCAGGTTGAGTTAGCAAACTGTCCACGGTCGGGATTGTAGTAGGGTCTCAGGAGTTAACAGTGTACAACTTTAACTTCATGTTCTTAAGGACTCCAGCAGTTTAGAGAGATTGTGCCATGTTAACATGATGAAGCCTTACCATGTTAGGGAAGCCCTTGTGCCAAATATTTGCAGTAAGTGGCAAGAGGAATCTGAGAGGGATCTATGGCTACATCGAGCCAACTAGCAAAATGCCAGGTTACTAAGATGGAGCCTAGGGTTGCAGGCATAAGATATGGCAGTGTAGCACTGTAGTGGTGTCAGCAATTCCAATGCAAATGGGTTTTCAAGACAGGGTATGGGTTAATGTGTTCCCAGACAGGCTCATGTCTCTCAAGCCACGTTTCTCAAGGGTCACTTGAAAAACAAGCTTGAGTCTTCAGAGGGGGGGAGGGATGTGATGATATAAGGTATTGCCAGCTATGCCAGGAGAAGTAAGGCAGTGGATGTGTAACATATGCCAGCATAGCTAGCTGGAGTTTTGTATTATATGTCATTTGTATATCAAACTGATTTGTACAAATGATTGTGCTGAAAATGAAGTTGTAAAGCTGTTTGTGTTAAAAATGTACAAACAGTAGGTCCTGCTGGACAGAAAAGAAATATACCTATATGTCAGACTGCATTGCAACTGTTGAAATGAATATATTGTAACAGAGGATACTGGAAGATAAGAGGTTAATATTGGTCCAGCGAATTGTGAAAAATAGTCTGAAATTAAATTAACTGATTTAGGCCATAAAGCTTGTATCTTACAGTTCTGATTACATCCACAGGCAAAATATCTGTGAAAACCAGGAGTAAGAATCTTACTGTATTGCCCTTAAAGGTGAACTAATTGCTACCCTGAAGGAGTGAAAGTTTTGAAATGGTTTTGTGCCTTCCAGATGATATAACACGTTTCAGCAAAGCTCTATCTGTGTATGGTAACACATATGTGCTAAATTCTGGTTCAGTTTCTAGCAAAGAGGGTAGTGTGGGAACCAGAGTCAGATGACCAGATGTATGTGATGTCATTCGGTAATCCAACACTGAAATGCTGTTTTAATACTAAATGAGACAGAAGTCTCAGAGAAGTCTGCTTTTGAAACCTGACAAAGAAAGACCACTAACCCACTTCATCTTACCTTGCTTTAGTAAGTAAACAGGGAGTAGTAATTCTTTAGATTAGTCAGGAAAATATAGTGAGATTAGTTAAGTACTGTTTTTCTGTATATGTATGAATCTATATGTGCTATTTTTAACATTTCCTGTTATTGAAACTCTGGTGTTTACTGTAAATAGATATTCAATATTTTCATGTTCTTTTGTTATTTATTATTAAATATGTTTAAACTTTTCCTTGTGGCTGGTCTTTTAGAGAATATTTTAAACTTTGAGAATACTTATATTTATTTTGTGATATGTGGCTGCTCTTGAAAGCCTTGCTGCATTTGTCATACACTACCATTTGTATTAGTATTAATTGTACTCAGTATAATTGGGTACCCTTGTAACAGCCTTAAAGTAGCTGATTTTGGAGTTTTATGGTGACAGTAAATACCTTATAGTCTGGGCAGAAGGCATAGCTAGTAAATCTGTGCCAGCCTTTCCCAGGTGTGTGTGTGTGTGTGTGTGTGTGTGTGTGTGTGTGTGTGTGTGTGTGTGTGTGTGTGTGTGTGTGTGTGTGTGTGTGAGAAAGTCAAATCTCAAAGAATATGTGTGTGTCAGCTACCTGGAGCAGGGACACAGAGCACTGGTTTCACAGAGAGGGTCATAGAAGTCTTGGCTTAGAACACTCGAATGAGGACTCAACTCTAAAGCTGTGTCAGTGGGGAGTCTTATTTGGTGGCCTGGGGGGAGAGAGAGAGGGAATCCCAGTCCCAGGATGGGAGTGTATTCCCTGTGTGCTCTTAACTCATTACATCCAGGTGCATCTGCAACTAACTCCTACTTACGCCTGTAGGCATCAAATATTGCTCATATTTGTTCATATTTGCATTAATAATTCCAAAACCATGCTATGTGCAAGGTTTAAAAGATTTCATCTTAAAACTTACTCAATAGCAAACTCAATTGCATTAATGTTTGACCTCTGTCTAGTGCAGGTAAATAGATATTAACTGCTGTTTTTATTATATTAATTTATATAGGTATAATTTTCACATTTCTCTAAATTTCTCAACAACCAGATAACACAGACAGAACTTCTTAGCCTCACATGAAAGCTCTTAGCTAGATGAATAACATGCTGCTGAATGTAGGTGTTTAACTTGAGAGGTTTCTGAGATAGTGTAAGTTGTTTACAAAATATTAAAAATGTAATAGTTACTGTGTTTACTGTGACTTACAAAATGTGGTTTAAGACCTAAAACCTAAAGAATGCTACCACTATAAAAATAGTTTGTGCTGAAGAGTTTGCCATTTATATTTCTTTAATAATCCTTATGGTTCGACAGATATGAACGTCTGTTTGAAATGTGAGGACATGATTTGATTCTGTAAAAAGGCTTAGGCTCCACCCTTTGGAAATTACAGTGCAAGCTTCCTGAGCTCCACTGGAGTGAATGAGTTAAGGGAAATTGTGCTTGATGCAGAGAGCTGCATCTGGAAATATTGTATGTATCTATTTTTGTCGCAAGTGAACATCACTCACCGGTGTCAGTGGTGAAGATTCATGCTCCTTGATTACTGGCCCACAGCAGGGGAATCATTCAAGTGCAGTTGGGAAAGTTGTTAACGGTGTAATGATTCAAGCAGAGAAGGGTAAAATGTTAGTGATAAGCAATAAGAAGTTTGTTCTTTCACTAGAAGTCTCAACCTGGTGATAATCATGAGTATGACCAGGATTGGGTAAGGTATTCTTTGAGCTGGATTTTACAGCTTGGGAGTTTATTAATCATTTTACTTCTGTACAGATGGTGTTCCAGAGATTGGAGATAAAACAAGAGTATAGTGAGTCCTCCAATTAATTATTTGCTTTAGTAGTGCTTAGTAGAAATTTATCACCAGAATGGAGGTCCCTTTTTGGGGTATATATGTATGCACAGTTCATATTCACCCATAGACATCTACAAATCCTGTCATGTCCAATCTCAACCCAGTGCTAATTTAGTATAGAATAAAGAGACCTAAGGTCCTCAAATCAACTCCTACTAAGTATAAGAATAATAAAAACAAAAAAATTGAAGGCATTGACCCTGTCATCTACCTACTGATTTTATGAAATCAATGGTCTACCAACACATTTGAAAATTACTCTGTAATGCCCCACCAGTGGACCAGTAATCAAGGAGCCTCAATCCTCACCACTGGCAGCAGTGGGGGTGTACACTGGAAGGCTGACAAGTACACAAACAGTGTTTCCAGATGCTGCTATCTGCATCAAGTGCAATTTCCCTGAAGAGCAAACAGAGATCACAGTCAGTCCGGGGCTGGTTTCTCCCTCTTTTTCCAGATCTCCAGTAAGACTCCCCACTGGCACAGCTATAGCTTTGTTCATATGTTTATAATAGGCTAAGTGCCCTTGTGGGCTATTTTAAGCCTAGCTAATTACCCCATGTGAGGATGAAACCCTGCACATTGTGTTTGGAAGGTAAATACTTTAACAATTATGCCAAAAATGCATTTACAAAGAGTTCAGATCTCAGCTGAGCGGCCAAGCCAAGACCTCCAGCACCCTCTCTGTCCAGCCAGTGCTTCGTGTCCCTGCCCAAGTAGCTGACACACACACACACACACACACACACACACACACACACACACACACACACACACCTGGCACAGGTTTACTAGATATGCCCCCTTTTGCCCAGACTATAAGGTAGTATCACTGCCACCAGCCAAAGCCTTATCAGCTACTTTAAGGCCCTTAATAAAGAGTGTCCAGTCTTACTGTGTAATGTTATTATTAATACAAATGGTAGTTTGACCAAAAGCAAGGCTATTAGGAGAGGCCCACAGTGTTACCAAATAAATATGCAAGTATTCTCAAAACTTAAATATGTCTCATACAGATCAGCCACAATGAAAGGTTTAAATATATTTAATAATAAATAATAAAAGAACAAGGAAATGCTCAGTATATATTTACAGAAACACCAGAGTTCAAAATCACAGGAAATATTTAAAACAACATTGCAGGACAGTCTCAAATGAATAAAGAAAAACATCTAAACTATGCTTCACTATATTCCTGACTGAATCTAAGAGAATTACTATACCCTAGTTAACTTACTTTAGAGCAAGGCAGATCTGGTGAATGGATCATCTAGCTGCTGTTGTCAGGTTCAAGACAGAATACAGAATGCTCTGTCTCATTCTCAGAGACTTCTTATATTAATATAACAGGCAATTAAATGGAATAATAAAGTCTCCACACTCATCCCAGTCTCTGTTGGGGTTCCTCAGGGTTCCATCCTTGGCTCTCTCCTTTTTATTATATTCACAAATACTCTAAACACTGCCACTAAATTTGCTTCTATCATTCAATATGCTGGCAATGCTACTCTTATTTGCTCTGCTCCCACACCCCAAGAACTCCAAGATACACTGCAAAAGTCATTTTGAGATATGCAAAATTATCTAAATGAACTTCAACTCATCCTAAACCCAAACAAAACAAAATTAATGATCTTCTCTAACAGGAAATCCAAAGCAAAACCACCTCCTCCCTCCATCTACTCCACTAATGGCATTATAATAAAACAAGTTAACCAAACAAAACTACTTGATGTCGTGATATACAACAACCTAACATTCAATAAACACATATGACTCACAATAAAGAAAGTTCACATCAAACTTGGTTCTCTTTCTAGGGCCAAACCTTACATTACTCAAAATGCCAGACTAGCCACAGCCAGATCCTACCTCCTATCTATTCTTCTCTACTGTTCTCAACTTTTCACTAACCTGCACAAGTCTGATTTACATCTACTTGATTCCTGCTATAACAAAATAGCAAAATTTGCTGCTAATATACCCAATATGACCCATCATTGCCTTGCTCTTCAAAAACTACACTAGCTTGAATTTCCCAATCTGTTATCACTCAATCAGCTCACCACTGCCCACTCTATTATCCACAAACCTGAAAACTGCCCCATACTCTCCTACGTAGTGCAACTAAATACCAACACCAGGACCCTTAGATCATCTGACAAACTTATACTCAAGGTTACAAAATCCCATAATTACTTCGGTGACCCTCTCTTTTCCTTCAAAGTAGCCAAACAGTGGAAACTATTACCCCAGAATATTTAAAAAAACACAGATCATCATAGCTTCAAAAAACTCCTAAAGGGATACCTTACTCAACAATGGCTATGCTCCTGTAATACTCCTGGCTAGTTTCTCATGCCTTCAATCAAATGTTTTATATTCTGCTATCTTCTTGTCTTACTTCTACCAAATGAAAATACCACAATGGTTTTTAGTTATATATCTAATGAGTTGCATATTACTGTCTGTAATAAGGCTTAAGAAATGTAATATTTTCTGTTTTACAGATCTTTTTGTAAATTGTGATTGTTGGCAACTGTCAACTTTTTGTATATTGTTTGCAAATCAATTTTTTGTAATCTTTTTGTACTATTGTTATGGAGCTTATCTCCCCAGGTCTCTCCTGAAAACTGGCTACTTGCCCAGCCGGACTCTACCCAGTTAAATGTAAAATAAATAAATAAATAAATAAATAAATAAATAATGTCTCAAATATTACTGCTGGGATAACTTGCAGAATTACATAATTTCTTGTCATCTGACTCCTAGTTCCCAGGCCCCAAACAACCATTGATGGCAGCTGGTAGTATTTAGCATCTACCTGTAAAAATACATAGACAAGGGCTTTTCCTCAGATCTTTGGCAGAGGCTGGAAGTCATAAAACAATAAAACACTTCCAAGACAATACAGAACGTTCACTAGTACAGACATTCTGTCTCCAGCTGCCATAAAGTAATTTAATTTCAGCTACTTTTCTGAAGTTTTGCTGGACTGAAGTTAACCTCCTCTGTTCCAGTTTCCTTTGTTAAAATATATACATTTAAACAGTTACAAAAGTGCATGTACATTTCTGTTCACTTCCAGTAGGATACACTGTGGATACATTTCAAGCACTTTGCAAAAACCTTTTCAACACATGTCTGTACAATCAAGTTTGATATACACATAACATACAGTTCTAATAAAATTGTAACACAAGCATCTTATATGACTCATGTTGATATTCAAAAATGACATAGCTGTGCTGGCAGTATCTCCCTTTGTCACATTCTTAAAGCATTTTTCCTTTGAAAAACAGTTTGAAGCTATTTTCTCAACATCACAACCTTGCAAAGCCTATAATCTATCACAAATTACCATTTCATTTGCTGCTGAAATGAGTACATGTTAAAAGGACATGCAGTGTAATTCATATGTTTTATAGGGTATTTCTATTTAACAGTGACTGTGTTGCATGTAACTTGGTACATATTGTATTTTTAATATATTCTCACGTTTCATCATGATATAATGTTAATATATTATATAATGTCTACTTCATACCCTTTAAAAAGTGTATGTATTTCATCCCTTTATTTTTCAGGGGGGTTTTCCCCTTAGGTCCCCTTGATAATTGGGATAGTTCACAGTATAACTCAGTCAACAGAACATAAATAAATAATTAAAAACATAATCCTAGTATTTACAGAATTTCTCAGCACTCATGCAAATTGGACAATGAAAGTTAGTTTATTAGAGTGAGGGAGAAAAATTCTGATTCAGAGACATGGTATAGACATAATGATAAAAACTTCATTAGTAGTTAATTGTCATGTCTCTGAAAGAAACACTGAATTGTTAGACATGGCCAGGCTAGTGTCTTCCCTACCAGCCAATGTTTCACAGTAGCAAAGACACCCCTACATGTACAAGTGCAAACAGACAAATGCACACACACACACACACACACACACACACACACACACACACACACACACACACACACACACAAAAAAAAAAATCATCCACACTGAAGCCCATTCACTCATAGTCATGGAGACAATTGTTTATGGATTTGCATGATGCCCTAACAGTCACACTTTCAGACTCTCAGTTCTCTACTTAATCATCCTAGTGTGACCACACACACACACACACACACACACACACACACACACACACACACACACACACACACACACACGCACATGCACACGCACACACATGCACACACACACACACACACACACACACACACACACACACACACACACACACACACACACACACACACACACACACACACACACACACACTCATATATGAACATGCATTCATGCCTCAGTCATGTACCTGCAAATATGCAGACACATGTCCAAATTCATGCCAACAATGACACACACATACCCCCCCCCCCCCAGCTTCACTGGATTCACCTGCTCTTTAAGTGCTTCCACAGATGATCACTGTCTTTTGGCAGCATTCATTTTCCCCCAAAGTACAAATTGTTTAGCTGAACAAATAAAAAAAAACAAAGACATTTCAATGGAAGAGCACACAAATAATTAGAAGTACCACCCCTCATGACTGCTGTATTAGCATGTGGTTTTGCTCACAAGATCTCTGTCTGTGCTGAGGCTGTAATGAGGGAAATACTTCAGAGGTAAAAAATGGTTTAGGGTAATGCAAAAACCTTCGGAGGTAATGCCTTTCTGAATCCCAAGGATAAATACATTTGATTTCCAAGACAATTTAATGGCGTAAGCTGCACTTAAAAGTTATTTTATTTGTTGATTAAATAGGCAAAAGATAATATTTTAAGATTAATCAGTAAGGGCAACTTATGGTACTGACTGTTAGGCTGTAACCCTCATAAAAATTAAAAACATGTCTTGACTTCTTTTAAATTATACAATAGTGGACTTTCCCATTTCAAAGCTTGGAACTCTGCTCATAACCAGTTCCAATTTTTGTTAAAAATAAAAACAAACCAATTTTCTTGGCTAAGTAGTCCACATTTAGAAGTGCACTTCAACAGAGAATTAGAAAGTAACATATTGTTACACCTGGGCAGCCATTGCCAGGTTTGCTGTTCACAAAATGCCAGCATTGACCAGTTCAATAATACTATTTTATTCTGGAATAATTGGGATGGAGTTTACTCCATTTTATCATATATCAACTCCTCAACATAATGGGTGAAATCGTTACAGTGAAATAAATAAATATTAAACAAATAAAGAAACACTTACTTGCATGCATACAAAAACTGTTGCTCAAGGACTTATAGTTTTGGACATAGAAATAATTTTTTTATTTTAGATGTTGTACTCTGGTAAGCATTACAGGTGTAGCAGATTAGTCATTGTCAGTTCCTCAAAGGGCACCAAAGTGTTTTTTCTGAGTTAACTGTTTCAGAGAGCTGACAACTTTTACTTCCTTTTGTAGATGGTTGGTATAGGATAACATTTCAGCTTTATTTTAACTGTTAGCTACACAGAACTCAGAATGTGCAAGCACCTGAGCAGACATGTAGAATAACTGGGGCAGATGTGTGACATGGTTGGATTTATTCTACATGCAGGCTATGGGAATGAGACTACCCCTTAGTGCTAGCTATGTCAAGTACCCACAAGGCTTATTGCTCTAATGTTTTAGTTACAAACCCACACATAATAGTTATGCCATGCAGGTTCAGTGATACTCTCTTCAATTAACAATCGTTTCCATGAGCAAAAACAGCTGCATTTAGAAGTGGTTTAGAAAATGTTATAATCTTCTTCTAGTACAAGAACAATTTTGAAGCATTTTCTGTCGAACCATTTTCAGCACAAAAATAAAAAAATTATCATTTTATTCTCTGCACATACAGATTAAATGACAGCAAACACCAAAGGACAGTTTGGTTTATTATGAGACTACATTTTGTTGCCTGTGTGCAGCTGGTGTCTAGTGTTGCTAAATATAGGTTTACTGAAATCCGCAGCTCAGGGAACTATCACAATCCAATAATGATTTTCTTTTACACAGGTATAGCTTTGACAGAAAAGCAAAGAGAATGATGGAACACTTCAACCACGTCTTATATTCATACCCTGGCAACTGGCCAACATCAGTTTTGAAGACTGCAATTTATAATCCTAAGTATCTTGCAATGCTAGCTGAAGCAGCATGCTTTGCTGTGAAATATAAGATGCACATTTTAGCCTTCTGCTTTCCTGGGAGAATGGAAAAAGTAATTAATGTAGTAAGAAGTCTGCTATGTGAAAGTTTAACGGCAAGTATAGAAGAAGCATGATCTGTACATTTCTGTAGGTGCTTGTGCTACATTTCCATATGTCTGAATTAACACAGAGCATGCAATAAGGAACGTACAGATCTCCACAATATTGTCTCTAACAAAGTATGTGAGATACATAGCAAAACACTCATATGGGACTATGCAAGCTGCAGTCATGCTGTGTCATTGAAAATAGAACAAAATACATAGACTTTACTAGGAGAAATTAAATACAGGACAGCAAAACATCATTTGATTTTAGACTAGCTGCTCAGAATGAAAGCGTATTCTTTGCATGCAACTTGTGTGAATGTATATAGCACAATCTCCTTTTTCAGCTTGTATGTTTTTTACCTGTTGTGTCCCTGAGAAGATATGACATGAAAAGAATACCCACAGCAAGTACATTAATGGTGCAGCACTTAATGAATTTAAGGTGAAAGCCGAATACTGAATAAAAATTAAAAAATAATATTCCTATTAAATGCAGACACTTCTGTTTTCACAATTACACATATTAATGGTTAAGAATTGTTGTAGAATGACTTAAAAATGATAACTTCTGAAGGCTGTTAAGATGTGGTATTAAGATAAAAAAGGAATATAAAAATGTACATGTCATTAAAATAACGTTTTGGAGTGTATGACCCCAGTGAAAACAGAAAGTAGTAATTTATTGGTTTCTATATCATGACTTTCCTTGAGCTAACTGATCATCATATTTATTTTCTTCATTTTACAATCTAGAGTATAGAGTACTATACCTTAGGAAGGAAGATCACATTAGTATGCGGCAACTAAATCATGCATTTTCCTATCGGCAGTTATTAGCAATATTTGAAAGCATTGACTGACATAAAGCTAAAGAGGTCTGAAGCCAGTTTAAAAGATGTGGTTTCCTGAAGTTTCAGTGCAGGACTAAATGTTAATATGCTGTAGTCATTTGTCTCATTTGATTTGTAAAGGTATGTTTTCATATTCATATCTATCAAATAGTTCATATTTAAGCCTAATCAATTTATAAACTTTATGAGTCCCCCACTGACTGGACAGCATTTGTTAAAATTTGAACTGTATATAATGGGTTGTTACCTCAAAAACAAATAAAATAACCAACTAGGTTACTCTAAGCATTTCTGCAATGCAACTGGCATGCATGAGGTAGAAATAAAGATAATATGTAAATGAAGCTTTTCACAAGTTGCTTCACCTCCTGTGATATCTTAATCATTGCTTAACACTGTGCTTAAGCCTTAATAAGCATAGTGTTCCTTCAACCGATATAGCTCATAGTTCAGCATTTCTTACCATACAGCTTCTGTTCGGTTGCCTCCTCAGTACTTCACTTGACAACCTTACGTTTGAAGATATGAATGAACTGTTAAAGTCTAAGCCCAGCTTTGAAAAGGCATATACAGACAAGCGAAGACCTAAATTTATGAAGGCATGGGATAAGCTCAAATCAGTTTCTCTTTTGTATACTTATACATGGTTGGCAGAATGAGCCAAATTGTACAATTACTGCTTTAAAGCATGTGGCTCTCAGCTTAGGTCTGGCTGATGTGCTTTCTGTGCAGAGTCTGAACGTTCTGCCTTGTGACTGTATAGGTTTTCATTGAGTCCTTTTGTTTCCTTCCCATATCTCAAAGACATGCTGTTAGTAAATTGGTATCCCCTTAATCTACCCATAGGTGTGCATTCAATGCCAAGTACTGGAATCTGGACACTGAATGACCGAAAAGCCATACTTATATATGCTAAGTCTGAGATTCCCATTTCTCAGAGTATTCCTTTTTCTCCAAGATATGGTAATGTCAGCATCAGTATATATAAGTTTGAGGGAGCTGTCCTTCTACATCAGAGGGTGCAAGGGGTTTGCCCCTTCAAAAAAACAGTTTAAAGGAGGACAGCCATGTTCAATATTCACTCCTCTATGGTATTTTGAGTCTTTTCTACCAGTGTTTCAGGACTGCAAGTCCCAACATTTCAGTAGAGAACTGCGTGTGTGTATGTGAATATGTGATTGTTTGTGTATTTATGTATGCTTGTGTGCGTGTGTGTACATGTGTGTGTGTGGGTGTGTGTGTGTGTGTGTGTGTATGTGTGTGCAAATCTGAGCATATATATATATATATATATATATATATATATATATATATATATATATATATACTGCTTATAATTAAAGACAACTATAGTTAGTTTATTTGAAATAGGCAGTTTGCCTACCTGGGACATGAATATCTTGCAAAAATAGATGTCATTTCAGGACTCTGCACAAAAAAATGGTTGCTTGTGCTGACAACATCCAGTGTACTGACAACATCCATTTTTGCATCATTTAATAACAAAGGACTTGACACATCCTTTCTTTTGTTCAAAGATTATCAAAAATACTGGTAATTCATTTTGTTTCACTTTCCCATTAGTTTGTCTTTCCATATATACTTAAAAATGTATTATGATTTTTTTTGTTCTTGATTTGCAAATGTACTTTACATGGACATTTTGATGTGCCCAGTTTTTTACTCATGTGACAGTATAATTACAGACTTGTGCAGCCTGAATTTTACTGTTACCCTGATAAAATAAGTGTACAGCACCAGAATTTGTCACATGTTTTCTCATCTCTTTTGCATTTCTGTGTGTGATCTCCATAGTTAAGGTGACCTTAAATAGCTTTGAAGATATCAAACTTCATTCAAAATAAATTTGACAAGGTTTAATGCTGCATTTAAAATGAAACCAAACACACAGTTCACATCATACTGTTTAAGTTCAGAAATATGTTATGTTAAAATCCTGTAGGAATCTGGCTGCAGTGATCAGAACACAATCTTTCACTACCACCAGTGATTTAGGTTTGCACTATATTCAACACCTTGATGATCTGCTTTACCCTTATCTCTAGGTTTCTGTTGATGAAGTGTGTTTGTAAGTAAAATCCATATTTGGGTGCGCCAACTGCACTGAGCAATGTTGTATAAAAATACTGTGAAGAAATGCTATCAGCATGAAAATAAATCCTCACTTCTTTCCTTGTATACAGATATGATGTCTTTGTTAATTTAAATTATTTTTTTTTTCCAGCTGACACACTGAAAATCCAGATTTTAAATTTTTTTCTTGCATGTTACGTACTGTGAAGAAACTCATGTAGATGTAAAGAAAAACAATCCACCAAGCACAATTTGAGCAACACAGAAGAAACGTAGATGTTGACTACTCATAAGCACGGTTACATTATAAAGGTGAATACACTGGGGTTCACTTTTTTGGAATTATGTGCTCTACTGAGTATGTCACTACCCCAAAAATTCTACTACCTGCCGATGCTGCTGTAGAGGGATGAATCACTAGCTACAGTCCAGGTGATGTGATCTTGATTTGTGGCTCTGGTACTTGATGGTATTGTCCTGGTTTCGCTGGATAAATCACTAAATACAGCCCAGGTGATGTGAGCTTGATTCATGGCTCTGGTACTTGATGGTATGGTCAATGAGAATGGGTGTATCTGTCTTGGATGGGAGGGAGCTTGGTTAGTTGTACTTTGCTGAGCTATGTTAGAGGCCAAATCTGAGAAAGAATCTTCTGGTTTGTGGGAAGAAGGTGACAGCCAAGCAAGTATGGATGTTTTATGAACCTGTCATGGAGTACATGCTTAGGCCACTAAACATTGTCTATCCATTCATACTGTGGGAGGGAGCAGGGTTAATGAAAATCCTCAGGACTCCCTCACGATGATGACACTACTCCTGGTATCTTAACTTATGCCTCCAGGGATGAGAGAAGAACAAAGCAGCAAAGCAGATTCCTCAACCTAAAAAAATGAATGGTGGGTTGGATGGCCATATTTGCCAATATTTCATTAAACTGACTGCAATGTAATCTACCAATAGGGTAATGGTTTTATTTGCAAGCCTTCTGGGGAGCACTTAATCAAATCTTTGCTGAATTACAGTTGCATTTATCCAGTGCTCACCTGTGATCTACAAACTTAAGCCCCCTCACATCAAATCCATTTACTAGATAAGATTAAATTAGATTAATTTGAATTAGACTGCATTGGAATGGATTGGACTGGAATGGAGTAGATTATTATGACTTTTCCTTTGTGAAATCATGGTTTTTAAGCATACTGTTTGGGATCATAAATCACCTGAAAGTGTACACAAAAACAGCCTTTAAAAGCTATGATGCTTCATAATTAAGATAGCATAGGTAGAAGAGTTTAAATCTCTTCTGTATATGCTTTTGCCTCCATAATCTGATCTGACACAGGATTCACTGTGGGACTAAATGTGTGGGGTCATAAATGTGTCTGAAAATCATCCTTCTGATACAGCTGAAAAATATTAGTTTGACTGTTAGAATCATTTCCTGCATATTGAACCTGGAAAGGTAGTATGTGTCCCCCAGAAGTCCACCAAATATTCTCACCACAGTATCTTTATTGTTCTTCAGCTGAATGCACAAACTCATGTTAGAAAGTGGTCTTCGAAAATAACAAACCCATTGATCCTTCAGAATTCCAAAAGCCTATACTCATACACAGAATGACCCCACTTAAAAGAACAAGCCTAACATGACACTACACACAGCTAAAAATGGGAGACACTTCAAAGTTAGATTTTTTTTTTACTGTAATATGTTTTGGCTAGAACATCAAGAATATTAAAGTCACATTTAGGTGCTTAAAATGAAACATTAGGGTTGTCATTTTCATGGTTTGTAACAATATGGTACAGACTCAGTCATCTGTTACTGTTATAACATCAACCTATGCCAGGAATGCCATACTTATTAAGGCTGATTGATTATTCCTTTCATCTTATTCTTCCTCACTTAACATTTAAGATTTTGTGGCAAGACAAGAAGTATTAACTGTTACTACCAACAAACACCATGCTATATCTGCCATGAGTGGATTTTATCAGCAAATATATTGCTAATTTAATGGATAGTCCATGAATATTGCTGTTAAGTATTACTTATATTCTTGCTTCATACAGTCAGCAGTGAAGAACACACCTGCATCCTGCTGTCTATCCAGACTCAATGTTTACTGGTACTAAAGAGAAATCTTTGTTATACTAATTTAGAAGCACCGCACAATGTTTGAAAGAAAGCTTCCAAGTGTGCATTCATACATTCAAATGAGCTTAAAATAATGTGAGTGTCAGGTATTCCACAACCTAATTGCATAAAGGGCAGACAAATTATTTTATACAACAAGGATATTTAACCTTTTATATCTATTTATTTGTTATCAAGATAAGTAATCTGATCCTTCTTGGACTCTTTTCAGCCACAACATGGGCTACAGGGACAAAAGGAAAACAACAGGTAAATGGACAGTTCAGTGTAGCCAGTCAAATAGCAAGTCTTTACAAGGTGAAAGAAAAACAAAGTTTCACAGAGAAGACCCAGGCAGAATAAGAGCCTCTGGAAGTGAGGATTCCAGAGTTGTAAGGCACAGATCATATCACTCAGCCACCATTATGTATTTAAATATAGTTATGATAAAACTCAAAATTAAAAAAGAGAGATGTTGGGTAATACTGGATGCTAAACAGACAAACAGGGCCTCTGCTCTCACTGCACATCTGGACAGTCTAGTATTACTCAATACCACCCACCTTATCTGGCCTTATTACATGCTTAACTCTTCTAAATGACATATCATAGCATTTTGATTATAGCTGCCCAGCATATGATACCAGATGTGGTAACATGGCATTTTGATTGTAACTGTCCATTGTTTGATACCAGTTATGGTAACATCACAGCATTTTGACTGCAACTTTTCAGACTAATGCTTTTCTCTGGGTAGAGAATTTTCAACTTTAACATATGAGGTGGCAGTAGTTTTTCTTTCTGTAATACCACTTGGCAGAAAATCGGCTCGTCCTTCATGTTATAAATGGCAGAACATCAGACAGGTTATTGGCTGCCCTGTGCAGTTCCTCAAATTGGTGCCCACCACCAGCTCAAAGGCACTTACTATAAGCAGCTTGCTAGAGTTAATGTCCACTGTGGTTCAACTGGGACCCAAATGAAGTATTAACATTAATTTATGCAGCCACAATACTCCCACAGTTTCATAAATCAGTGCTGGTACCACACTCCTGCACCATCATCACATGCTGACCATGCTGCCTCACAGCTTGCACCTGGGGTAGCCACACAGTTTGATCAGCTCTGGTTAAGGCACTGATAAATGTCATCCCTGTTCAGACAGACAGTCATAAGAGATCTGGGTATTTATGTAGACAGTGCTCTCTCATTTGATCGTTCTTTTCACCATAGTCAAGAAATCCCTCTATCAGGCCATGTTAATAAAATCCCAAAAAGTCACCCACAGTTTGTCCTCTTCCCTTATCAGACCCATCAAGAAATACAATGCCCTCTTCCATACATAAATTTCCAACAGTATTAATCAACTGGAAAGGACCCCAACATTTCTAATCAAGAAAGTCAAAGACCATAAAATATTCAACTATCTTGATATACTAGTAGAACTCTTTTTATACCAGTAGCCTACTGTCTACTTCACGGTGACCCATGTCTTGCTTTGTAAGCCATGAAAGATCCAGTCCTCTTTGACCTTCTGTTTCTTCACAGAACACCTGTACTAGAAGCCTAAATCTATACCAAGGAACAAATAAGACTTGCAGGATGGATAGGTTCCTGTTTCCAGACTATGCAACATAGTGGCATTGCTACTCAAAGAACTATTTTGGCCATATATTTAAGGTTAGTCTTGATAACTAGACAACTAGATATACAGATACAAATGTACACTAGAGTAATCATAAGATGGCCCTACTTGATTTGGGGAGTGAGCACTATGAAGTGCATATAAGGGTGACAAGAACTGTTTAAGCATGACTACTTAAAGGAGCATATGGTTTCCTATAACTAATAGGGCACATAGTGTTACTAGACACCATAGAGTTTACAACTCTTCAACTGGGCTACTGCTCACCTTTGAAAAGAAAACTACCACTCAGAGAGGAAATATTCACTCTTAGGAGCAGCCAAAATGATGTCCTCATTCTTTCTAGACCAAGATTCATCCAAGCTATTGGTGAAAAAGTATTTTGTATAACAGGCCATACTTAATAATACACAATGAGCTTTTAAGAAATCTCTGAAATAATGCTCTTGCTGCTTATATATTTTCTAATGGAGCCCCCTTTGCCTAGTGTACTGATTCACAAATGCATTACACAATATCCCCAATGAACTATATATATCTACTTCATAAATATGCATACTTTTAAAAATTGTATATGCTAGTCCCCTTGTATACAGTGTACATTACTGCCTAAATATAGATACTAAATAACTGGTTATTTTCTATTTGACTTTGGGTTAATTCTCATTTATGCATAAATGTTTTGTTTTTATACACAGGTCATGACCGAATAGGGTCAACTGACCAGTTCGCTTACCTGATAAATTTTAAATGAAAATAAAATAAATACAATTGTAGTTTGTACTCTCCAGTGGTTTACCTTCAGACTTTGTTGGCTTCTGCTTTGAAACTTTTCAGAAGACTTTGAAATTTTATGGAGAAACGTATTTGTGTTGTTTGTTGCAGTAAAGGCTCTGGTTGTGAAAGCATTTTTTATTTTTGCACACTTCTAATTGACAGTTCTACTCACTGGAGTAGTTTTGCTATACACTTGTGCACCATAACTTATAGAATTTCTGGAAAGGCATCTTATAATTTCTCTGTGTTTGTTTGATCTTGGATGCACTGTATTTATAATCTGGGGCTGTGGGGGAAGAGAAACATCAGGGGGTACAAGCGGCCTTGCCCCCCTTGGAAAAAAAATCTTTGGTAATGTTTTATTATACCTTCCCCTTACCTTGCTTAGTAAAATGTGTTTCACTAACATTCTGGGACTTCTGCAGAAAAGGTTTGTACAAAATGGAATTCCGAGAACAAAGTTAAGGGGTGTTTGCTTGTTATATTAGATTTGTTTGAGCACTGTTTTCCTGGTGGCTGGCTGCACAAGTTATTATGCTGCAGTGTTCACACTATAATTATATAGTTTAAAATGGTTTTCTACCAGCTACTGCATTCTTATTCTTATTGCTTTTGTCCAACAATGGGACAGATTCCAAAAGAGTTGCTTTCAGTGTAAGTCTGCCCTGATTCTGATTTTGAGCTGTTGGTAATGGGTGATCCCATGTGATAAAAACATCATCATTCTCTGTAATGTTTTGTGGCTTATGTTTGTAATGCTTCTCAGCTACTTCAATATTGTAATGTTTGCACAATCTCCAATGCAAAAGTCTTGTCACATAATTATGCCTTTCAGTATACAGGCCCTCTGCCATTAGTGTATCACACCCAGCAACAAGATGGGCGACTGTTTCCAGTTTACCTCTTTCTTCTACATATTCAATGGACATTGAAAACCAACTTGTACATATTCCACTCTCCTTGGTGGCCAATATTAACCTTTCATCTTTTGGTTTAAATTCACCTCTCCTTAACCATTTCTGCATCAAATCCTGATCAACATGAGGTTGTTCCATGAGTTTTCTGCACTAACCACAATATTTATTCTTTTTCCCCATTTTTTGCTTTCTTGTCGGATCCTTCTCTTTATAGTATTTCTTTTCTTTTTGGCACATTCAGTTGCTGCCTGATTTTTGTCTACTTCTGGTTGATTTCTATTACCACTTGACACCAATATGCTTCTGCTAAACTAAGCATGGAAGTCACCTTATCTTTTTCTCCTCTTGTTTTAAAACATTCACTGTTTGGACCTGGTGAGGTCAGCAAACATGGCTGCTGCCCACATGATCTATACATGTAATCAATTTCAAGGAGGCCCATACCTCTTTTAGAATGAGGAATACATAATCTTGGTATATACTGATTTTATTACATCATTTGATGTGTGAAACGTTTATCTTGTTTTCCTGTCCAACTGATCCAATACTGTTTGTGGCCAATCAGTCACCCCAAAACTGCAAGTTAGAACAGGAAGAGCAAATCGGTTTATAGCTTGGACTTTGATCCTAGATCTCAGGTCTACATCATCAAATTGAAAAGAGCCATAATCAAATGGCATTTACACTGAGGTGTCTATAGTGAGATAGTGGTACAGTGAAGATCGGAAAATTTGCCCTTTTCTCACTGTAGCTTGATCTTGGAGTTTGTATATATAATTAGCAGTTGGTGCGGGGGGAACAGCCTCCACAAGAATGACTGATGATTGGCATTTTCGCTGTAAATGTCTTTCGATTACAGGTCTTTTTGAGTTGGTGCTATAGATCCCTAGCTCTCAGGACTGTTTTCAGTATTAGTTTTAGTCTTCTGAAATATTTCTTACTGCGTTTTGTTCACATTTGTTCATATTTTATTGTCTATCCTTTATCAATTCTCAAATATTTATACACTCCTTCCTGTTCAAATTCTTTTATATCACATTCCTGTCATAGACTGATATTTCATGGTGCTGCAACTTTCCTGTTTAAATGTTGCTTTGCGCATTTATCAAGACCAAATGACATTTTCATATCATCTGAGAAAGTTTTAACCACTTGTAGTTGTGCTTTCAACTCCTCATCTAATAAAATATACAATTTTAAGTCATCCACAAAAAAGAGGATGTGAAGTCTTTATAATTGGTTGTTTTCTGGGAGATAAGTTCTAATGATAACCTAATCTGTAAAATAAATAGCTTAATGAGTTAAGGGCAAGACAAAAGAGCAGCAGTGACCAAGTGTCACCCTGAAATATCCCCCTTGGAATTTTTATCCCTGGGATAATAATTTGTCCTTCATCATTGCTTAGCTACAAAGTGGTTTGCCACTGTTTCATGGTCACTGTAATGTTATTGATCAGTACAGGGTGTATGTTATACATCTGCAAGCACTCCTTTAGCCATGAATGTGGGATGATATCAAATGCATTTTTGTAATCTGTTCATACTGTGCTTAGATTCTTCCCCTTTTTGCAATTGTCCATTATGGTTTTATTTAACAACAAATAATCCTCTGTTCCATATTACTTTCTTTTGTTACCATATTGTTCTATTTGCCATGATTGAGTTTTCTTCTAAATGACTATAAATTCTGTCGGCATCAATTCCACTATACATCATCAAAAGGGAAGTTATTAGTCTATAGTTTTTAGGATGGCTTACAGGTTCACCCTTAAGGAGTAGTATAGTTTTTCCTTTTGCTAATCAGGTTGGTGTCTGTTTGGGATGGGCAGATAAGTAGTTTTACTCAAGGATAAATCTTTATGTAAAGTAGCCAGAAGTTAGGTAAGGCATCTAGGCCTATGGTTTTCCATTTAGAAGCTTTTTTTAATTTTGTTTCTATTTCCCTAGCCATTACTTCATTACATTTCATATCCTGTTCATTTGAACTTCTTACAGTTTCTTTTACTACTTCTGTCCATTCATATTCTTTGCTATGTTCTACAGGGTCTACATAAATATTTCTCCAAAATATGTCTCTTCCTCCTTTTTTTGGAGCTCCTTTTGCTTTGTTTCCCAATTCTCTATAAATCTTTTTTGGGTCATTAATTAATTGCTTATTTTGTACTTTTCCTTTATATTTATTGGCATATCTTCTAAGTTTTTCTGCCTTGCATAAATATTGGACCATACTAAATCTTTTTTTCTTTCCCATGTCCATATTTCTTCTGCAGATGTCTCCCACACCACCTACTTTGCCTCAGTTTGGAGACTCATTGTTCCATCATGCTGTGACATAACGGTTTACTATCACTAACTTGAAACACAAAATATTTTACAGGCACGCTACCGGCCCATCATGTCAAAAATCATTATTGCACATCTGCAAAATACTGCTAAAAAAACGAAAAACTTTTTAATATTAATGTCGAACACCTGGGCAGACCTCTCTGTTTTTCTTCACTTGAAATGCATACCTATCACTGCACCCCCTGCTACTAATATATTCCAGCTTAGAGATTGCACTACAATGGGGATATGGATGAATTTCCAATCCCCACTGTACCACGATCTCCATACATATAGTCGAACACACTTATGCAAATGCACTACTGCATTCGCATAAATGTGTTTGACTATCTCATACACATCACTTTGTTCACAACATTCTGATTTTTGGCAGCATATGTGTCGACAGAATGCAGTTCGCACATTCCCCCTTTGTGATTTTATTGTGTGTGTCTGTGTGTGTGTTGTGAAATTTTCCATATCTGGTTGCCTTTGTTTGTATGCCTCTTCAAATACCTTTAGATACTTGTGTATCTGGGATAGGACACTAATGAAGAAGGAAAGTGAAAGGGTATGGTCTTGCAGAGTATATAAATAGGTCCAGTTTATGTTTTGCAATTGGCTATTCGATTTTTGAGCTTTATTTTGAGGGAAAGGTCTGTCTGTTATTATCTGGGGTCCTCTTTTCTGGTTTTGAAAGATCAGGATGAACTTATAGGGCAATGGCTGCTACTACTGGTGCACCAATATTTTATATTTGTAAGTAAAAAGTCTAATATTGTGTGGTTTCCTTCTTGTATGTTATGACTAGGGGGTACTTATAGTTGGAGGCAGCTTTGTAGTGCTTAGTGAGTTGAATTGAAAAGGTCTTTCTGAAATTAAGTATAGCCTCCTCCATTTGTATTGTCAACTCTATCTGAGAATAAGTGAGAGCTGTTCTAGATGCCTTTAGATGGCCAGATGCCATCTCTTATCTATGTTTCATAAAAGGCAAGATATATATATATATATATATATATATATATATATATATATATATATAAATATATACATATGTGGTTTTTCCACATTGAGTCAAACTTCAGTTGTAGCCCATTTGCTAATTATGCTACATGAACTGATACTTATAATCTTAAGAGATATGTTGATGACATTAAGTTGTGATGTTCCAAAAGGACTGATGTTAGCAGTGGTTGGGAATGAGTTTAGGTGGATATCCCATGAGAGCTTTAGGTGAAGAGCAAGTTAGCAATGTTTAGAGAGGAGGTCTTTGAGCCTAAGAAAAGTAGAAAAAATTAAGCTTTTGAGTTCTTCGGGGAAATTAATTTATATTATATATTGCCTGTTAAATATACAGTATAGGTTAAACACTTAAGGAGTTATTTGTAGCATATGGGTGTAGGTATATGAATTGACATTTCTCTGTTTTACTGGATGAGGAGTTTATACTGTGCTGAACTAGGTATGTATCTGAAAAGTAAAGTAAATGTAGCAAGTATGTGAACAGGCATGTTGATTAGTCTTATTTTCAGGGTGGTATTTCAGAAGGGGATCACAAGTCAATAAGGTAGGAGGATAAAGCTTTTATAAACAGAAATGAATTATGTGGAGAATGAGGTGATGAATCTGTTTAAGGAGTATGGGGTGCTGAATTATCTGCAGCTTGTCTTTAGTGTATTAGAGGTTGTGTGAGTGATAAGAATACTAAGGGTAGGTGGAGCTGGATGATGGAGTGTGGTTGGTCAATTAACTACAGCTATTGGGAGGCAGTGTGGGTGTGTCAGACTGAAGTACAGGAAGGTGAATGGTGTTGGGAATAGTGGGGTGGTTGAAGGGTAAGGTGCTGAATGAGGACTGGATATAAGAGTAATAAGTTTGGTTAGTTAGATATTAATTACATTATGTGGGGTGGTTAGGAATGGGGTAAGGGTGGGAGCATAACAAAGCCAAGTGTAGCACGGATGAGCTGAGCCAAGCAACCAATCTTTGAGGATTCCAAAATCTAACAGTGAAGGAAGATCTTGAGTCCTGTAGAGAAATTCACACAGAGGTGAGTTCAAGAGTGAAGATAGTGAGGAACCCAACCAGAAGGAACAATGAATAACAAGAAAAACTATAAAATAAAGTAAACTTGGCATGGAGTACAATCTATAATACAACCACTATGGGTGCTTTAATGGCTGTAATAATTATGATACTGAAAAAGACTGGAAAGCAGTACAGAGACATGCATAGAAAGGAGACTCCAGTGAGAATAGCTTGATGTTAGATATGAGTTTTGAAGGGTAGAAAAAAATCTTCAGATCTTAATATTGAATAATCCTGTCTTTTCATTCCAATGAAACCCCTAACAGATTTGTTAATCTGCAGCTCAGCTCTTAGAGCTTACTTAAACAAAGCTGCCATCAGGGAACGTGTTCCCCATTCTCTTTTAAAAAATGGTGTGCAATACATACAAATTGTGTCTTTCAGTAGTAGCACTCCTAGGACTGATTGCAAGCAGTTTCCATTTTTATCCCTCTTAAAATAAATTGGAGAAATGTTGTTTACAGAGAGGTTTCATGAGGATGTATTTGTATTAATCTTATAAAAATTCATAGATTAATAATGCAATTGCATATTTGTTAAATTTGTGAAATAAATTCTTGGCAACAACTTAGTTTAAACAATGCTACAGCAAGAGGGGACAAGGAACACAACAGAGTTAAGTGGACACGTCCAAACAGTTAATTCATACTATCACAGTTGTCTGTTAAATAATGGGAGATTTAAAATCCTTGCCATATGTCTGTGGCTGTTAAACAAGGAAAAGTTACAAGAGATATGGCACGAGTATTTTAATAGGAGCAAGTCATTTTTTTTATATATAGCATGTTTGCACTGCTAATAATGGTGCCAAAACAATAAAGCAAAGTGGTCCAACCAAATGTTAAGCTATATTAGTGAAGCTAGATTTCTGAGGCAGGTCCAAGAAGCACTATGTTTGTGTTGCAGGGTTGAAGATAGTTTAGATGTTTAGAGCACCTTGACAGGAGCAAAACTTGTGGTGCTTTTATTAGGGATGAGCACCTCCAATGAGGAATTCACATAGCCTCAAGAAGAAATTAGATTAGCTAACAATCATGTTGTTGTTGTTGTTGTTTGTCTTTCGGCTTTTTCCTGGTAAGGGGTCGCCACAGCGGAACTCTGGTTCGCTAATGATTGGCAGTAGATTTTTACAAAATGCCGAGGTGCCAGCTTGATGCTCAACCTTCAATGAAGGCATGCCCATTTACATACGCATGTCTTTTGAATGCTACCCAACCGCGGGGAGGACATGCAGAATCCACACAGAAGGCACCCCCAAGCCAAGCTGAGAATCGAACGGGAGAATATCTTGCTGTGAGGTAACAACACCACCGCCGTACCACCACAGCATTAATAGATTGGCTAACAATCATAAGGATGTTAATTTATTGTGAGCAACCAGTTTAAAGTAGCACATTTTAACAATAACTACCACAGAAATGAAAGCCACTAAAGGTGGTTGCACAGTATTTTTTTCCTTCGTTTTGCTTTTTTTCATCTGAGGAAGGGAAGATACATTAGCAGCTAAACTCATGATTTAAGCTAGAAACGCCACATTACAATTCACCAGAGAAGGACAGAGGTAGTACTATACACTTCCAAGTCTACTGGCCTAGGAAAAGACAATAGTCCTCCTAATATCAAGGTCAAATCCACAAAGCAGAATTGAACATGTACAGTAATTGCACACCTATTACTACTACATTAAGCAGTACAGAGAATGTTGTCATAGACATAAACAGCAGCACATGGAAATAAGCAACTATGCATGGTATTCGGTTATAGCAATTCAACTTTTAGCTTTGGATAAATGTTTAAATATTTAGCTTTAGAGGATTGCTTTTCCCATTGCTTTAACAAATCTGCAGCATGAGTACATATCTAATCACATTAATACAAAACATCAAGTTTTATATAATACATAATTTGTTCTACATAAAATAAATTGATTTGCATATGACAGAATACCAATGACTTGATTGATTCATTTTTCATCAAATAAATCGATAAATTTTCTTAAGATGAAATCACAATGATTGGTTCCTAACCTGAAACAAATAATTAGTTCCCCACTGGAGTAAAAAAGGAAGGGAAGCTGAGACCACTATCGGTAACTTAGGAGGATAAGGTAATAGGAGAATAGAGGTGTCCTGTTTTTAATAAGCATGTAGGACAGACCAATCAGAAAAGAGGGCCATCCTCAGAGAAGTAGTGAAAAGGAATCACATGGAGGGAGGAAAGGACATGGACAGAGTGAAAAGTACCATCCTCTTGGTAATTCCAAAACCTATCAGTGAAGGTAAGTCTTGAGGTCTTGAGTAAGGAAAATGTTCACACAAGTGAGTTCAAGACTGAAGAGAGTGAGGACCCCAACCAGAAGGAGAAGTGAATGTCTGGAACAACAGTAAAATAAACTGAAGTTGGCTTGGAAAACAGCTCATAGTGACTATTATGCTTGCTTTAATGGTTGTAATATTTATGCAAGTGGGAAAGACTGGAAGTCAGTGCAGAAATAGGCAGAGGATTGAAGGTCAGAGAAAATCTTAGATCTTAAATTCAGGTAATCCAGTCTATTCAGTGTAAGGAAAACCCATGTTTGTAAATCACTAATTCAGCTCTCTGAACTTACTATAAAAAGCTGCCATTAGGAAGGGGATTATCTTCATTTAAAAAAGGGCTGCACCCCTTTCTATCCTTAAAGAAAGCTGTTGTTAAGGTTTCCCTTCACTTTTTGAAAAGGGTCTTCCAATGAACATAGATATGGCATTTCACTAATAGCAGTCTGGATTGATTGTGAGCCATCTCCCTTTCTGTCCATAAAGAAAAACACTATCAGGGATGTCCCTTTCACTTTCAAAAAAGGGTGTCCAATGAATGTGGATTTTGTCTTTTGATGCTAATAGTCCTAGGACTGATTGTAAGCTTTTCTTTTCTGTTCCAGAAAGCAATGATTAGTCACCTGCTGAAGTGATGTGGAAGGGAAGGGAAAGGAAGGGAAGGTGAGACGTTTTCAACATGAAAACCTCACCACACAAACCATTCTCGAGTGAAATAAATATTGTATCCTGCTCACCACTCCTCTAGAATGACAGACAAGTGACAAACAATCCATTCCTTTAGTCCTTCACGCCACTTTCACCAATACATCTACTTTAACAGATGATTGTCCCTGAACTGATGGCTCAGTCTGTGAAACACCTGATGCATGACACAGCTGTTCCTTCTTTTTCAGCTGGAGCTCATCCCACTGGTAACAATAGCAACAGCAATGCAGACAGCCAGGTGCCTGGAACTGTTGACTAACCAATTTGCCTAGCCTCAAGATGAAATTAGCCACCATTTTGAGAGCCAGCCCATGTCAACATAAAGTCATAGAAACAGCTTATTTGCATTATGAATCCTATGCAAGTACATACACTTTGCATGTGTTGTAGGGAACTATGAATGTATACAATACATTAAAAAGCATTTAGATACATTGCAATGTCACACTGTGTATGACAAATAGGACTGAATTCTAATGAACTGCATTATTTGCCTTTTGAACTGTGCATGTGTCATTCCTGAGCATGCTGCAGCAGAAGTGCACAGTGTCTCTTGCACCTGTTAGCTGCTAAATAAGCTTACTGCATTGTAAATGAGGAAGTGTGCAGGATATGCAGTGCTCTGATGGCAACAAGCTATCAATAAAACAGTCTCATGTTCAGCCTTAGACTGCTTTCTTCAGACATATCAAAAGATAACCCATAATCCAAACCTTCTGGGTAGTCATATATTGTAATTTATAATTTTGTTCAGATATTCTAACTATAATAATTTCACTTTAAAAGCCTGTAAACAAATATAGGTATAAAATGCCAATTCATGTTTCTATGAATCATTTAGTCATTTCAAACATTAAGGTAGGAGTCATCCAAATTATACTTCTGCAAGGTCAACAATTAATTAAAATACTCAAGGAGATCTGACAAATTCATATTGTAGTTCTGTACGATTATAAATTAATTTACAAAATGATGAGATCTGAGAATTAGAAAACAAGATGGATGCCTATCTCTAATACAGGCATCTTGAGATAAGCTATTTTAACACCCACTTCATTGCAGGACTAATCATAGCACTTTATGGCAGAAGCACTTGATTTTGGAACAAAGCAGTTCTGACAACATACTGTCAGTTTCAAAGCTGGCATGAAATTCATTTGGCAGAATGAATAGGAAGCAAAGGCACATGCTGAAATCCAGCACTGAAAAAGGTACTGACTGAAACACATTGTCAGTGACATAATAACAATGCCTTCCTTTGAAGAAGTGCACAAAAGAGATGATGCCTTTAAAATGCAGGTCCATGACATCCAGAACAAGGTGAAAAACATGGGCGGTGACTACAATGGCTACACAAGAGGTGACAAGCATCACCATTCTGCTGTTACATGTGTTAAAGGCACAAAGAAGCATAGAATTCAGAGGCAAATGAGGTCTTTAGGTTATCCAGTCTGCCCATTTCTGTAACTAATGAATATGTCAGAGCTGTCTGTTAAATATCACGCTTACTCCTACTTCACATTAAAAAATGCCTTGTGTATGTTTCAAGCATACATACATTTCATTACTTTAACTTGCACCACTTCAACACTTTGTTCAATGATTTCAGTATTTACACCATGAGCAATGCATTCCTCACATAGTTCTGTTCATAGCCACAGGAAATTTTTCATTTGTCATTTATTTGTATTTTATATTGTTGTACTCTTACAATTTTCAGATTCTCATAAGATATAGTAACTTTTTTATCACCCTTTCTTCTTGACCCTTCCTTTAGGAGTTCATATAATAAGTTCCTTTGTTTTGTTTTTTTCTTTGGCTTAATTCATTTACTAACTATGGAAGACTGGCTTTGTGCAATGGCTTCTTTTCAAGGATAAGTAACTTTAGACTCTTTCCTCATGAAATTTGGTACAGAATGTTTTATTTATTTATTTAGTTAGTTAGTTAGTTATTTTATTTAACATTTGTTAACTGGGAAAGTCTGACTTGGAACGAGACAATTTTCAGCGGAGGCCTGGGGAGAAACACTTCAAACGCACATCTTTGTAACATGGGAGGAAACAGGACCTTCTGGAGGAAACTCACACGAACGCAGGGAGGACATGCAGACTCTGCACAGAAGGCACTCAGCCAAGAGTCAAACCAGAGAACCTCTTGCTGTGAGGTGACAATACTACTGCTGCACCAGTGTAAAAAATCAAAATGTTAGGTACCACATGTATGGCAATTCATTCACACTTACCAAGACTCACCTCACCTTCTTCATGCTGCCAGCCTAGTTGCAGATATGTGCCTTATCTCAAGAGTATTCATCCTTCTGCCCTTATCTCAAATATTCAGTAGAGGTAGATCCATCACTGGTACAGGAACAGAGTTGTTTGACATCTGCTTGGTTACTCTTGGCTCAGTGTTGACTTCGCTGGTTCTCTGGAACACTGTATTCAGGTTAACACTTACCAGGAACCAGTTGGATATGTCATCTATTATGTTGAACTATGGCACCATCCCTAGTTTGCACCATGATGGAATGTATTTCAGTGTTTTTTTCCTGAAATGTTACACCTGTTGTAGCCCATCTTTTTCTCCCTTACTTACTTTAAGCAGACAACTTGATCTGGCTGCAATACAGGTAGTGGCCATGCAGAATGATGTCAGTCATAATAAGTTTTGTATGCAGCTTTTTTTAACCATTAAAATTGGCAATATAGTGAAGTACACCTTTTAGCTCATGTTTTTACTCTAAAATTGTCTTGTTAGTTCATATTTGTCTTTCAAGCATCGTCTGTGAGCGGCTTACTTAAACAGCACTAGGAGGACTGACTCAATCTACCATTAGATCTTTACATGGGTCAGTTTGTTTTAATATCTTTCTGACTATTGGTTCTGTTCTCTTAACTCCTCCATTTGATTGTGAATCGTGAGGATCTGATGCAGTATAAGTGAAACAGTAATGAGCCATGAATGGCTGAAACTGACTGAACATAAATTATGTACCATTACCTGTAACTAGTTCTATGTGTAGACAATTGCTTCAGAAGATAGTCTTGAATCTGGCTATTATTATTTATTTGGCTAGTTCTGGCCAGTGCATGATTTTTTTTCTGTCATGAGAACAGTAGTCAATAACAATGTCTCTTCCTTCAAGCTCATAAAAGACTGCAGCTGTCTTTTCTCAAGGTCCCTGTGGTAATGGCATTGACATTAATGAGTCACATTTCTGTCGTGATTTATGTTTAATGTGGAATTGGCATTTTGACATTAAACTGACAATGTCCTCATTCATGTTTGTCCACCAAACTGATATTTTGACTCTTTCTCTACATTTAGTGAGACCCTAATATCTCTCATGTATTTCATATAGCACTTCTGCCCATTGATTTGGAAGTACTATGATTCTGTCTTGATATAACACTAACTCATCATTCCATGGTAACTATACTCTGATTGTGATGTTTATGTGCATAAGCTGTTTGGTTTGTATCCAATGATTTGGCCATCCGTAGCACACATCTTGGATAACAGCTCACAATGCTGAATCATTTTAGGTAGCTTGTTTAACGTTTTCATCTTTTCATGAGCACAGATCTTATTATCATAATGCATTTCATATATGGATGGTGTAGTGGTGTAGCGGTAGCATTGTCGTCTCACAATAAGAGGTTCTCCAGTTTGATTCTCAGCTGGGGTGCCTTCTGTGTGGAGTCTGCATGTCCTCCCTGCATTCGTGTGGGTTTCCTCCAGGTGCTCTGGTTTCCTCCCACATTAGAAAGACATGCATCTGGAGCATTTCTCCCCAGGCCTCCACTGAAAATTGGCTTCGTTCCAAGTCAGACTGTTAAATAAATAATATGCTGCAATGTCACTTTCAGTTTCATTTAAAGGATGGTCATGTATGTAGTTTCTGACTGTACATCACCAGCAAGTTATTCCTCCACTGTTGCTTTAGCATTGAAATTCCTCAGTCTCATTGACAATTTCTAGCACCTCAGGACCACTTTGTTTAGATCACATGAATTGGTTAGTGGAACTAGTAGTTTATGGTCAGTTTGTATCTGAAAAAATGCTTGAGCCATAATAGGAATCTGGCGAACATTTTACATACCCTCAGACTTGTAAGTCATTCTTTTTTCATATGTGTATATCTCTGTTCAGCATCTGTCAGCATTTTGCAACAATAAACTCTAGGACATAACACTAGCTCATCCAGTTGGAATAACCCTGCACCAAGCAACAGCTACTAGCATCTGCACTCACTATAGTCTATTTAGTGACATCATTATTGAGCTGTTAGAAGCGTTTCTTTTATTTTACTGACAACTTGAGCTTGAGAATGTCCCCAAAACCATGGCACACTTTTCTTTAACAAATCCATTCTAGGATGGAGCACTGTGGAACAATCATATACCAACTTGTCCAAACAGTTAATTATTCCCTAGAGCTTACCTCAGTTCATTTACACAGGATGGAGTTTGTAACTCATCTTTTGTGTGAACTTTGTTTACATCTTGATATCACTAACACATATATGGTGTCCAGAGAACTGAAGCTGTTTTACTAAAACAGAATTCACCCTGATTCAACTTAAGACATGAATTTTTTGATTTTTCTGGAGCCCTGCCTCTAACCTGAAATCATGTGTTTCCTTGTCTGGACCAAACACTAGGATGTCATCCATAAAAACAACAATACCACCCAGACCCATGAGTAAATCATTTTACACCGGAAAAGTTCATGTGCTGAGAATGTATCAAATGGTAACCACATAAAGTAGAATCTTCCCAAGGGGTAATAACAATTGTCATCTTTTGACTTTATTTGTGTAATATTATTTTCCACAAACAACTTCTAAATATCTAGAGTAGAAAAAAACGTTGATGCTATATCTTCTAGCATTGGTCATATAAACCTCTCATGCACAACTTAATGTTGAGCTTTTTTTTTAGTTAACACATATTCTCATACAACCATTCTTTATAATTACTGGGACCATAGGAGCATGCCATTTAGTCAGTTCAGTTACACTTTTAATATATTTTTATTTTAATATATTTCAAGACTTTGCATTAATTTAAGTTCTGTCTGTACTTTTGAAATGGCACCTTCCTTGATGTGGTTAAGACATATGGAATAGCATTCAGTTTGTTTAATTTCTACAGGTTCATAATCAGTCAGGCCAACTTCACCATTCTTGCTATCAGACTATTTCATGAGCTGCGGCTCTGCTGAGCAGATTATTTATATACGGACCATCTAGCACATAAACCAAACATTCATACTTGTGCCCCTTCCATTCAGTTGTGGTTATAAATCTAGCAATGCACTTGATTTTGCCTGCAAGAATCTCAGTTTCTGCTTCATAGGTCTGTGGAACTTCAGGTATGAAGCATATAATATCACAGTAACATTAGCTCCTGTATCAATTTCAAAACTCACAGCTGTTGCATAAATTTGAATTTTAACATGACGGTCAGCTTTTACATCTGGCACAGTAGTGACTGATCGCAGGAAAATTGGCTTTTACAAACTTTTAGTTTCAACATTTTTAATGGTAACCTCTTTAATTCCAAAAGACAGCAAAAATTGCCCAGTCTTTTCCAACATTTACACCTTGTGCCACCTGCAGCCCACCGCTCAGTCCCATTGTGGTAACCTTATGTATTTACTGCTCAGGCCATTGTGGTAACCTTATGTATTTACTGCTCAGGTCATTGTGGTAACCTTATCTATTTACTGCTCAGGCCATTGTGGTAACCTTATGTATTTACTGCTCAGGCCATTGTGGTAACCTTATGTATTTACTGCTCAGGCCATTGTGGTAACCTTATGTATTTACTGCTCAGGCCATTGTGGTAACCTTATGTATTTACTGCTCAGGCCATTGTGGTAACCTTATGTATTTACTGCTCAGGCCATTGTGGTAACCTTATGTATTTACTGCTCAGGCCATTGTGGTAACCTTATGTATTTACTGCTCAGGCCATTGTGGTAACCTTATGTATTTACTGCTCAGGCCATTGTGGTAACCTTATGTATTTACTGCTCAGGCCATTGTGGTAACCTTATGTATTTACTGCTCAGGCCATTGTGGTAACCTTATGTATTTACTGCTCAGGCCATTGTGGTAACCTTATGTATTTACTGCTCAGGCCGTTGTGGTAACCTTATGTATTTACTTGAGTTACTCTCACTCTGCTTCTCTAACATTCTCTTAGTCTGAGTCATATTATGCCTTTCATGAAACCTGTCATTATTTTTGTGTTTTACATCACACACATGTTATTTGCCATGTTTAAATGTGCATTCTGACTTTTTTACTAATCCCAACTTTCTGATAGTTCGTATTGCTGTTTCAAAAGTTACACTAACTTCAAGCTGGAATTTTCTGAGACACTTCTACATCATTCTGCCCAATCACAATTCTGTCTCATTTGTACAGTTTTTGTGCCATTAAAGTTAGAGTTTTCAGCCAGTTCATATAACCATCTTACAAATGCATCAACACGTTCTCTCTTTGCTTGTATACATCTCTCTCATGAACTATATTTCTTTTTTGGCACACAATGTTTATTGGGTTTGCTCATTAGTGAATCAACTTTCCATCTGAGAATGCAAAGGAACTGTATATGCCCTGGATCTCTCTGCCCGTGGCATACAAACATGTGTGTTATCTGGATTTCTACTGACTCTTTATCTGATTTTGTATTTGCATGGTCATGCAAGTCTCTGTTTCGAGGTAGGCCAGCAAAATGATTTCAAGAAGTCAAATGGTTATAGTAAGTTAAACATCATCATGGTAGAAGAAATTTGGTCCTTTCATACTGAACCATTTAAACATGTTAAAACAAGGGAATTGCAAGGTAAAACAATTTCAGTAAAGGCATTCATCTCTGAACATTTCATATTTCAGATCACTCAGCATGGTGTGGCACAGTTCAGAAATTTATTGAATACCTTTCTCAGTTTTCATTCATTGAAAAATACTGACACTATGTCAGAAGTGACTATTAGATACATACTGCATTCTTCAATGGACAAGTCAGAAAGGCAAGGATGCAGTATTAGTACAATGAAGGCAGAGCAGATGAGGAAGCTAGAGGTGATGGAGATGAAGTGCTTGAGACAGGTGGTAGGATGCACACTATGGGACTGACAAAGAAATGAGGACAGCAGAACAGAACGCAGAGTTGCTCCAATTGTAGAGAAGGTCAAAGAGAACAGATTACAGTGGGTCAGACACGTGCAGGAAAGGAGAAGACAATCTGGTGTAGAAGATTTAGGAGAGAAAAGAAGAAGGCAAGAGGAACGATATGGATGGACAGCATGACAGAAGACCTACCTGTGACAGTCAGGCATAACCACTGAAGAAGGTAGGATAGTGGCACTAAACCGAGAAAGATGGCGGAAGTTGAAGCAACACCCTGATCCCACGTAGAAAAATGGGGAAAAAGGGAATTGATGGTGATGAAGTTTGAATTAAAGCACATAAATCAATCAGGCTTAAACCCCCATATCAGGATAAAGAATGGAATCCTGGAGTTCCCTGCTAGATGTTAAGCCTACAGTCCTACTTCTTCTCAATTGAACACAAGCCTTCAGTGAAGCATGGCCATGCTGTGTATGCAGATGGACTATCCTGCCTCCGTGCACTGAGTTCCATGGTCACGAAATTCACTGGCTCAAAGGCGGGTGAGGGAAGGTGACGGTATGGGGCAGTTTTTAAATACAGGCTAAAATACCTGAATGTATATGTCCTGTTATTTCCTTAAACAAGGGAAATATCATTTGAACAATCAAAGTAAGAAAAAATCAGAAAATTGCCATTTCATAGATTACAGACTGGTACAATGAAGGTGTGAACTGCTTGACCCTTTGGAGAAGTTAAAATATTTATTTTCTCAGAAAGACCGTTTCTACGTTAAGATGAATGTTTCCTTTTTTAACTGGAAATGAACTCTGTGTACTTATGAAGGGCTGTGCATTTTATATTACGAGAGTAAAGGACATGTTGATCATTTTTCTGACATGCTAAAATGAAGCACTTATTTTCTTTTCTTAAAGCTGTTTTAAGCATTGCACTGAAAACATTACAATCATTTTCTGCAGAAAGTCACGAAGTTCAGCATTTTGTATTATTCAGAGTAAATTGTTTAAATGAAAGCTGAGATATACTAAGGGCAAATATTGTCATTTTATTTATTTATTTATTTATTTATTTGTTTATTTATTTATTTATGCTTTGATTACCAGGGTAGAACACTGGCCATAGACTGACCATTAAAAGCTCAGCTTGAGTTACATTTCAGTAGTAACAATATAGCTTCAAGCAAGTCATAACCCACACAGAAATGGTAGAAGTAACATACTTATAAGGAAGTGGGTATGAAATAATATTAAACATTCGGGTGATTTTATTGTTTGAACCCAATAAATCCTTAAACAAATGTTGCATTTTCAAACTAAAGATTCCTATCAATCACTTTATACCAATATACCTAAATCTAGGCACATTTATCATGCCAAAACAAAAAATAAATAAGGCATATAATATTTTTTAACAAGAAACATCTTTATTAAACCATCACTTACTATATAGGCAATCATACATTTATATAAATATAACAAACTACACTGGCACAATCCTAGTTGCAAACATTTACTTTGCAAACCATACTGACACACTCCCAGTTGCAAACATTATACATCACTTATAATCTACCCAAACTTTCTCACTCAGACATTGCATAGCTCATTTAAATCCTGCCGCCTTTTAGACCTCATTCATCTCTCGTATGTATTGTTCCCACAATTCCCATTTTTTTTCCTATGTAGTTTGCTCCTACTTTTTCTAAAGATGTCAGTTCCAGTTGTTTTATTTCTTTAACTATATTCATTACTTCCAGTATAGTTGGTTTAGATTTTGATTTCCATTTTCTAGTAATTGCTTTTTTGTCAACCACCATTATTAGGCACAGCAATGCCTTACCATGTCTAGACAATTCCGATACTGTATCATAGCTCAGAAAAATCATCTCCTTAGTCAGACCAATCTACCCACCCATCATCTCCAACAGTGCATCCCGCAGGGAATCCTTAAAATCCACCAGCTCACTGCACTCCCAGAAAGTATGTTCCCAATTATTTCTTCCTTGTCACACCTCCAACATTTACTCTCTACCTGAGGAAAAATTCTCTGGAGTCTACTTGGGGTATACAAATACCTATGTAAATATTTCCAGGCATAAATCCTAAATCTTCTAGATCTTCTTGCATATTTGGGAGACATACATATATCCTCCCATTGTTTCTTTGTGAATTGCTTATCCCATCCCCCTTCCCAATCCTTTCTAACCTCCTCTGATTGATTTTTATAGTTATCATGCAATATTTTATATGCCCTAATAATTATTTATTTTTTAATGACAGCTTCTGTTCTAGATTCTGTTAAAAAATCTGCCAGTGCTGGTCTTTCATTTAAGACCCCCTGTTTCTTTCTCTTTGCCTATACTCTGATATCAGTTCCTGATAGGGAAGGTAATCTCTAACCTGTAGTCCAAATAAATTGTTGGCATCTTCCTATTTTATCGTCTTTCCCTCCGTAGTTATTTTCTCCCAGTATATTGTATCCTTTTCTCGTTTTCTCCAATACATTCCAGCCCCCCTCTTGCCTATTGTCTGTATCCCTAATTGCAGTCATCCCTTTTGGCAGAATCTCCTTTCCAAGGCATATAATTTTGATCAAATAATGCATTTATATATGTCATCATCTGAGATGCAATGTAGCCAGTGATGAAGTCCTGAATGAAGACCAAACGCTACATATTACAGAACACTCATAGCAGCCAACAGAGTGAATCCCTAAGGTACTGTGCTTGATAGAAAATGAACTCATACCTGTTGTCTAAGGTCATAACATGAGGATTACCAGCAGTCCATGGGCAGCTAATAAGACAGCTTTGTCAGACCAGAAGGGAACGGGTAACTTCTTTAAACGGACCAGACCCAAATCATGTGGAACTAAATACACTAACACCACAACAGTACACATTATCCTAAGTTTTACAGGAAAGCATTGCAAAATATGTAAAACATGTGCAATATGACATTAAAAGGACATGCCAGCCTAGTACAGAAATTTCCACAGTTCCTTACTGAAATGTCAGTATTTGAAATGCTGACTGCCAACACACCAAAAAAAGGCCAAAAATCTGAGAGAAGAGTGAATCTTGAACATCACTTTTCTTTTTTAAACATATTTTTGCAGGGAGGCAAGCCCCCCCTTGCACCATCCACACCCCCAATCATATATATACCAACTATGAAATTTCCATAACTCAGAGAAAGGGGAATATTCCTGGAAATGGCCATTTCAGACTTAGTATATGCAAGTCCGCTTTTTCAGCTATTCAGTCTCCATGTTTTGGCACCCACTCTAATGGGTCTTGACATTTCAAATGATTACCTAACTCCGTACTAGACAGAAAATTTCAGCCCTATGTAAAATACATTAAAAGTAATCCAACTCAGAAGTGCAAATTACAGTACATAAGTCAATGACGAAAAATACCTTGTTGTTTATTTATTTGTTTGTTTGTTAACTAGATAAGCCTTAAGCCTGCTGGATACAAGTATCATTTTCCTGAGGCAACCCAGGAACACTGTCCGTTTAAGTGACTTGCTGAGAGTCACAATCTTATGAAGTGGAAGCTGAGGCAATAAAACACAAAGACTGCATGATTATTTTTATTAACACCTTGTGACCTTAATCCTTTGAGCTAAATTGCCAAACTGTAACACAGGTGAGATTCCTCAGAAGGCAACAGAAAGTTCTGATAACAGGTATATGGTTCCTAAACATCAGCTTGTCACTCACAATCACACTTAGGATTATGCACTTAGGGTGCAAACTCCAGCTGGTTGCCCCAGCAGATGATAGCACAGTAAAGGCAAGGAGTAGGTTAAAGACGCTAGAGTGTTTAAGACTCTCACAAATAGTCATAGTCTTGATATTATCAAGACTGACCTTCAGTGAATTATTAAATTAAGGTAGGCAATAGAATGCATTTGTAAGAAACAAGGGGTGCCATAGACTCCAGAGTGAATCAGATGAAAACTTGAGTATCATTTGTATTGCACTGACACCCATAACCCACTCCCTCTTAAAACCTCTCCAAAAGGAAGCCATGCAAACCACAAAGACTCTAGAGTAGACACCTGTGGAGCCCCACAACAAGAGGTAGAAGAGTTAATTACCTGAACAATGCTCATAGTACACAAGGAAAGACATAAGTCAAACTGAATAGGGACTGTGTATGAAAGGACCAAAACAGGTATGAAGGTATTTCAACAGGATATCCTGATCAGTGATGTAAAGTGCCACACAGGAATTGAGGAGAACCAATGTAAAACAAAACCACTGATTCCTGTCCACTAAGAAATCATTAACAACCCAGACAAGGTGAATCTTAATGCTATGGTATGGTCTGAAATTAATTCTCAAATGCTTTAGGTCAAATGCCATTTCTTTCTCAGCAACCTTAATTTTATCACTTGTTCTGAAACTTGTTCCCTGAATCAATGTATCATTTATTAAATGCCAATTCTCAAGCATTCAATGTGTGCATGTGTGTTTGTGTGTGTGTGTGTGTGTGTGTGTGTGTGTGTGTGTGTGTGTGTGTGTGTGTGTGTGTGTGTGTATCTATCTGCATTTGTACATGATTACAATGAGTCTGCTACAAACTATCATCACTTCAGTGAATCCACACAATGATGATCAGAAGATTGTGAGATAATGTTTGTCTGAATCCCATGTGTTGTGCAGCTAGGGGAAGATAAGACCTTTGTATTTCCTGCATGTTCAGCTACCTATTATCATAGTTGAGATTATCATTACTTGAAACAAAGGCAAATGATTAGCCTATCATGAAGACAGTATCTGCCAATTCATTTTTAGACAGTTTAGAAATAGGAACACTGATTTCTTAAGCATTTTACTATAGTTTACTTGATTCAAGGGCTTGCGTTTCAAGTAGAGATACAGCACTCATGCAACTGGACAATATGAGCATTTAGAGATTTAAGATGTAGCAAAATATTACCATTTCATCAAGAAGTCTATCCAGTGTGCAAAACTGGCAGGCATGCTTGTGTGAGCATAGGTATATGAGACTGTGTGTCCTGTAATGGGCATGAGCTTGTTCTAACCTAATAATTGCCTTTTACTTGTTGTATGCCAAAAAAAAACTCTGGCCTCTGAATAAAGCATGTACTGAAAATGGAAGAATGGTTGGATGGTTAGATGGATGGATGGAATGAGTTTGGGATAATATCATCATGTCTGTAGCTGTTTACGGTCAATTGTCATACCTTGACTCAATACCGAATATATCAGAAAGTTAACTTCAGGAGCTAGATAGAAACTAATAAAAATGCATCACAATAAAAGCAAACAAGTCTCATACTCCAAATGTTACCAACAATAGTGGAAAGCTAAGGCTGCTATAACATCTATAGCATTCAGATGGCACAGTGGTGCAGCAGTAGTGTTGTCACCTATCAGCAAGAGGTTCTCCAGTTCAATTCTTGGTTGGGATGCCTTCTGTGTAGGGATTACATGCCCTCTCTGCATTTGTGTGCATTTCCTCTGGGTGCTCCAGTTTCCTCCCATGTTGCAAAGACATGTGTCTGGAGCATTTCTCCCTGGACCTCTGCTGAAAATTAGTTTCATTCCAACTTGGACTTTCCCGGTAAACAAATGTTAAAATAAAAAATATACCTTTAATAGATAAGTTCATTCACAACATCAGATTCATTTCAAATGTGATTATCATCAACCAGAATTATTTAAATGTCAGTTGGCTTGATGGAAAAAACATTTTTTCATGTATTGTGTTAGACTTCAGAAGTCCTTACTTCGCACAAAATTTAACTGCATATGTAGCATGGGCACTCTAATGAAACATCATAGCACAATGTAACATAACATTTAGTACAGAATAATAGAATTATCCCCCTCTCCGTGCATTCAAAAGTAACATTTCCTGCTGTGTACCCTTTGCAGTCCTAGTACAGTGTATCACAGATATTACAGTATAAAAATCCTCTCCTTATGCATCAGCACTTTACTCTCTGCCAAAGTTGTGATAAAAATATCAAATCTTTCATCCAGTGTATTCCATTTTTTTTCTTATCCCTGCTGAAATACTATAACCAAGGCAAGAAAAGCAACAGAATCAAACAGGAAATAAATTCTAAGGTGTAAATATGATGTCCAACAGATTCAATCTAACATTACTGAGATGATGAATGTATTACACAGGGGAAGCCATGTTTATCTCCTGACTTTCACTTCAGTGTTCAGTCTAAAAATATATATACAGCTAGTCCATACTTTGTGCCAGAGTGTAACAACAGACAGATACAAGATAAACAGAGAAAGAGAATGACTGATGCATTTGTAACAAGCAGAGTTGGTCTTTATAGTTCTACATTTTAAACACTGTGCATTGTCTTTTTATTTGTACTAAAACAAAATCTGTTGAAGGCAGAGGTTTTGTTTAAAAATACTGGTGGCTGACTAGAAACAGATATTCTGCATTTCTGTAGCAGGTGACAACTGTTCAGTACTATTTTCTACGAAATATATCCAATGAACTAGCACACAACATAGTACATGTATGTTTGTAAAACTGAAATAAAAAGCAGTAAGAAATCTTTACGATTGAAAGCATTAAACAGTTCCCCAGCACTGAATTATTTGCATTGTGTTCTCAGTTTAGTTTCCTCCTTTGCAATTTTAACTGCATATTCATGTTCTTATTACATATTTATATTCTTACAAATTCAGCCTGTATGTTTACATTTACCCAGTAATTAATGCTGCTTATATTAAATATTGTATTAGCTGTTTTTGAAAACTTCAGTTTTGAAAATATATAATTTTCACAAATGCCACACAGTATGTATTGCACTTAACATAATAATTGGAGTTCTCGGGTGGCCACGGTGGTGCAGCGGTTAGCATTGGCACCTCACAGTAAGAGGTTCTCTGGGTGGATTCTTGGCTGGGGTGCCTTCTGTGCGGAGTCTGCATGTCCTCCCTGTGGTCACGTGGGGGTGCTCCAGTTTCCTCTCAAAGACATACAGGAGGTGGATTGGACACTCTAAATTGGCCCTAGGTGTGAGTGTATGTGTGCCTCCTGTGGAAGGTTAGGTGCTGGGCTGGCAACTTGACACTGTAAAACTCCACTGCCAGTCATGAGTGGACAGATGATCTGCTGTGGTGACCCCTAACCAGGAAAAGTTAGAAGAAGATAATAATTGGAGTTCTTGCAATAAGGTAATCCAGGGTGTGCATTACTGAAGTAAAAAAAAAATGCTTACAGGTGGGAAAACTGCTTTGATTTGTCTTACACTTTGAAACATCTCAGGAATGATGTAACTACATAATAAAATGTTTGCCTTCTTATGAAACAACATTGGTTATGTTTGCATTTACACTATCAGTTTAGGGTTATAGTATTTCAAGCAAGGCAAACACTGAGGCAAATAGGTAGCTTGCACATGTAAGACATGGTGGTTTAGCTGCTATTGTATTACATGAACAGCAGAGGGCAGTAATTGAACCACAACCATGACATAACCAGGAACAGAAGCATCTGTGAACACACAAAAGAACCTTAATAAGAACATCACAATCCAAATGATGTCTGAGTGAATCTCTTTTTTGACAGCCTTTAAAAAGCAGTGTAAAGATGATGACACCACAAGGACCAGAAGGATACCTAGGTCACTTAATGACGGATGCTGCCATGAAAATTTGTAGATGAGTTAGGTCAATAGTTGATAGTCTTACTAATAACAGACTTTCTTTAGACAAATTTTGGAAGCAGAAGAACTCTGAACTTCCTCTTTCGTTTACTAAGCTAAACTTTTTGTCATGCATTTAGGCTTTTTGCTTTTTGTTTCGGTGATAATATTTAAATTGTCCTGTAATTAATATGCTTACTTTTATTACAAAGCATCCCTCAAGCTGCAATAGTCTAGTATTTAATATTAACCTATTATTTAAGCTTTTATGAATGTGCTCCAGTTCAGAGCATTAGTGATTTTAAATGATTACATTAAGCTGGTTAGCAGTTCTGTCATGTAATCCTTCCTGACTGCTTTACTCAAGAGATATTATCACTGCTTGCATTGGATAACATACTGGTGGGCGAAGATAAATGCTTGAGCTTCAGTTCCTCAAAGGTCAACTTGCTGGCAACTGGAGTTACTCCACAGGAAATCCCTCTTGGCGAGTTTTGCCTTAAGTGATCCATTTTGGGGGGAATTTCCCTATTTTTCAACTTGGTTTGACTGTGGAATCGATATTATATATATATATATATATATATATATATATATATATATATATATAAGTTCCGGGGTGCAAGGAGTGTTCTGAACGCAAAAACGCTTATAAAAGTGTTTTTCGGCAGTTTTGGGGTTTTTTTCAGTGAGTGCAGTTTGGAGATTCTGATCCCCAGTGAATTCACTTTCATCCACTCTTTGTGGAAAATTTGCATCATCTTGTATCGTCTTTTTCTTCTGTTTGTTAAGCACAATACAACTTTGTAAGCTACCTTTCAGCAAGCATTAGCTAACTAACAACCTAATTACCATAGTTAACTAATGAAAATAAATTATTTATTGGAATTTGATAGATGTTATTATTATATAAGGTTAAGTAAACTATTCTTCAGCATTCCTGATGCAATTATTTGCTTAGAACACCTATTACTTAAGCCTGTAGATAAAGGCAACAGCAATCCGTACTGGGAAGGGCAACGACATATACATTACATGTTAGCACAAATGCTTAAAGAACTGTAATGTGCTGATGTGGCAGAAGAAGCTGAATGTGATTTTATTACTGCTTTCTTGTACACTGTAGTATGCGATTTTAGCACTGATGAGAAAAGGTTCATAATTTTCAGGCCATCAAATCTAAAAGAGTATCTTCTTACTAGGGAGAAACATGCATCATTTTCTTTCCATTACATCTTCTTGGCTGATGTCAAGTATGTATTGTTTTATTGTATACAGCATCTGTATCTGTGCCCATTCGCACTGCGATTTACTATGCCAATCTCATTGAAAACTTGTACTTTCACAAACAATTAGTACTAGAAATGTCTGTGATTTATCTTGCCACTTCAGATTTTATAGATTTAAAGAGCATGCACATACATTTACAACTGTCATGAGTCCTGTCTGCTTTAATCACAAGAGAACTGCCTTTACTGCTCTTACTTTAATAAGTCTTTCACCTTTTATTTCTGCTCAGTTTGTTACATTGCAGTATTGTCTCACTGAAAGCTTGACAAGCTACCATCTGCATTTTCCATCTGCTCACCTGAGATTTCTGCAGGGTATTCTGCTTTAACTGGTTTTTACTATTCTCTCCCATCTAGCAAGTGAAACGCAGACTCTAAAGCAGACTCTCTTTTATTTTCTTTGAATGATATGTCAGAATTTGATAGCTTCATGCGGTTGCATGTACTGGAACTATTTAAATTTATTGTACAGATTTTTTTTTTACTTTTACAATCAATTACAGAGGTCTGCAATGTGTCTCTCTTTCAGTTTACCTCAGTCTCAGTGTGTGTGTCTGTCCCTATATATACACATGTCCATGCAGATAGCCTACCTTTAACAGTTTTGAAGGCAGAGTTAGGGTATAATTAGTCAGTTCAGTCTGAATTACAAGCCCATAGATGTGGGCCACTTGGTCTATCACTTCTGACCATTTTTTACCTTCTTAAAAAGCTGCAGGTCTTATTTACGCAGACCAGCTGCTTATTTTTTTTTCTTGCTTCACAGATTAACAAGTGTCATACGTGTGTCAAATTCATTTTTGAATCATGTCAGTGAGTTTTACTTCAATAAAACCTCCTTCAATCACTGACCAGCAATTCCTTAAAAAATAACCCATGTCTTCTATCAGCTTCTCTTGCTGTATCTTAAAAATCCCTTGCCCTGTTCTCATATGTCTTTTTCTTTTTGGGGGGGGGTTCCAGCTTAGACTCTGAATTCCCTTAATCGTCTAAACGATTCTGTCATATTTAGAGTTGCTTCTTTCTTCAAAGCTGTACATGTTAAGCCTTCTTTCATTATAGTTTCATAGGTGGTTACTAGACAATCATACCAAGAGTCATTTTAAGCCTATTTAGGTTTATCCCAAAATTATCAAAATATTGTTGACAGGTACCAGTACCCCAAGGAATTTTGCAGTTATGATTTAGGCTTGTACACAAGTGTTTGCAAGCTGCCTCCATCCATTCAGGATATAGGTGCCAAACCAAGGATAAGTTTGCAATTTTCCATCCATTGGTTCAAATTACATTTGAATAGAGTTAGGGATGAGCTTTCCTTCATATGGATGGGAAGCCTGTTCCAGAGAAGGGGTAGTCTTTGAGACACATACCTGCCTCTCCAACATGTCCTGTTTATATCGTAGATGAGGCTTAGGTGCTCAGAATGGATATCTATGATGCTACTTGTTTTTTCAGATGTGTAACCAATGCATCAGTGTGGAATCAGAGGATGTCTTGTAAGCTAGGCATAGATCACCATGCAGCAGTCTGTAGGAAACTGAGTACAGGGATAGGGCTTTTGGAATGGTCAACACAGGACTTGTTATTTACTCCCTGTATTCTTTTTTTGAGGAAGATTACTCCCTGTATTCTTTTTTTGAGGAACCTCTTTGGTTTTTCAAGCTGATTCAAGTGCCTGGTCAGGTGCATGATGTAGGTAGCATTGTACTCAATGACTTGTCTGATGAAAGCCGAGTACAATTGAACAATGACCTCCTTAGACCTGGATGAAGTTCTGCAATGTAGAATGACTTTCTCACCGCAGTAGACATGGGGTGGTCAAAATTCAGGTTACTGTCAATATGCGTTTCCAGGTCTTTCTTAACTGGGTCAACTTTTTTGAGTGTATTGTGAATGTGGTGATTTCCACGAGTGGCTATTTTTCCAAAAAGTACTATTATGAATTTTTTCACATTGAGTGCTAGTCCATAGCTATGGCACCAGCAGTTTGTCTGCATCAGGCCATCTTGAAGGGTATCTGTGTCTTTAGGGGATTTAATGAGCATGCTTAGTTTGAGGTCATCTGAAAACTTGGTTGACCAGAGACTCATGATGTTTGCCTTGACTTCAGAGAAATAGATCCAAAAAGGAGAGGCCCCATCATCATTTCCTGTGAGACACCACTGGTAACTGGTTTATTTGTAGAAGTGGAGTCCCTTGTATCCTATCAGTGAGACAATTGGCTATGCATTGGGTGACATATGGGTTTATGCCTAACTTTGTAAGTCTATCTAAAATACTTGAATGAGGTAGTGTGTTGAATTTCTTGGCCAGGTCAAGTTAGGCACCGTGCAATACTTTTTCCTCATCCATAGTCTTTGTGATTTTTGACTTGGGTAGGGTCCAGTGTCTGTAGGTTTCCTGTTTCATTGTTTATCAGATCCATGATAGTTCTTTAAATGGCCTTACATACAAGACAAGTCAGAATTATGGATGTGCAGTTCAGTGGGTCTGTGTAGAGGGATATTTACTAATATCGATGTATACTTTCCTGTATAGATAATAAACCATATTTGTTGTCTCTCTCTGTATTGTTTTTACTCTATGTCCTCATGGAAATAAAGTCCCCAGATGTTAACAAAATACACCAGACTGGCAGTCAGAAGTATAGGTGTATATTATAAGACATATATATTATATATCTATATCTATGAGTGAACAACTGTTTATATATATATATATATATATATATATATATATATATATATATATATATATATACTAACTATACCAACTATACCCCCACCAACCTTGGTAATGCATGCTAAACCTAGCCCTGATCCTGTCCCAAACCCTAAATTGCATCAAAACCTTCCCATAACACCACCCCCAGGATTCAATAAAATCCGTGTAGGCTCCGTGTAGAGCCTACATGGAATGTATCCATGTACATAGCCATGGTTCCCCCTCGGCAGTGTGCTATACATATTAATTGTGGTGCACTGCAGAGGGAGATCACAGTAACATAGATATTGGATCCATGCAAGCAGCAGAGTAGAGGCTGCCCCATAGATGTGAACAGTCCAGAAAACTTTTGGACAGTTGTTAAGCACATCACAATACCTTTCAGCTTGTTAGCCTGGACCAAAAGGTGAACAACAGATTTTACTACATGTAATTGCAATTAAATTTTTTTTCTATGTTTATGTGCTGTTTGTGCAGTAAGGCACAGTGCTTAGTGATGCTGAGCAGCCCTTATACATATGCAGCAGACATCTGGTTGTTGTGGTTGTTGTTTGTCTTTCAGCTTTTTCCCGGTAAGAGGTCACCACAGTGGAACTCCAGTCCGCTAATGTTTGGCAGTAGATTTTTACACAACGCCAAGGTGCCAGCTCGATGCCCAACCTTCAACGAAAGCATGCCCATTTACACAAGCATGTCTTTCAAATGCTACCCAACTGCAGGGAGGACATGCAGACTCCACACAGAAGGCACTTCCAAGCCAAGTCGAGAATTGAATGGGAGAACCTCTTGCTGTGAGGTAACAATGTTACCATTGTACCACTGCAGAATACATGCAGCAGACATCTGGTATATATCTACAAACAGAAACTAGATGTAATCAATTTTATTTGTTTTTCTGCGTGTTTGGTGGCACAGTGCAGTGCTTAGCGATGCCAAGCAGCACTTATACATGTACAGTAGACATCTGGTATATATCTAAAAATAGAAACCGCATGTAATCAAATTTTTATTTATTTATTTTTCTCTGCTTGTTTGCACAGCATGGTGCTCAATTAAGCTTAGCAATGCTTACAGATACAGTAGACATCTGCTAGATATCTAAAAATAGAAACTGGATGTATTCAATTGTTGTGGTTCTGAAGTGCTTAGCAACACACAAACCTGTGAAGTGAAGCTGCACAAAGCAAAAAGGTACCTTAGTAGTATATGTGCAGATATACGTGTTCCCTTCACTATCCATCATAACCTACAGTGTAGTAGGTCCCAAGTTCGAGGCCTAAGCAGTCATACTTTTTACATTATTTGCTGTGCAAATGTGTCAGGTGACTGAAACATCATTTTAATTTAAAATTAAAAAATTGTTACATTGAGAAAAGCTGTGTGATACTAAGCAACGCTTAAACATGGTGTGACACTGCCAGCCCAGCTAGCTGGAATTTTGTAAATAATTCTATGTCATTTGTGGATATTGCTATGATTTATACAGAACTGTATGTTATGTACTGCGCTTCAAGAATGTAACCACAGTGTACCCTACTGGAAGAGAACAGAAATGTATATAAACTATATACCTGAATAAAATATATGTTTTAATAGTAGAAGCTGGAACATACAGAGTTAACTTGCAAAACTCCAAGGAAATAAGTTGGAATCAAAATGTTTTATGATTGTGTTATCTCTCAGTTTCAATGCAGCAAGCCGACACAATGTCTAGAGCTAGAAGTTTGTCTATTGTCTTGTAAGTAATTTTAATTACTAGGTTTAAAATGTACATTTTTTTTTGCTTCCCAGCAGCTGCACATCTGAGAGATATGTACTTCTCACACAGGGATGATACAATTCTGTTGGTATCTGTTAGCCTGGGAGCTGAAGGCAGGTGACAAAGAGTGATGCCATCCAAGTGGACCCAGCAGTAATATTTGATAGTAATTTAAGAACTCTCTCAGAGAAAGAGTAGGCATTTTGTATCTTGTCTTGGACCTAGAAACACTCATACAGCGCTTCTGCCTGCGTGTTGCTCTGTAAGTAAGTCTATGATACAGTAATTTCTCTTAGAAATAGATAGTAATATAGTAAAGATTAGTTTAGATGTTTTCTGTATTTATTTGAGACTGTCGTGCAATGTTGTTTTAAAATATTTCCTGTGATTCTGAGCTCTGCAGTTACTGTGTTGTTTGAGTATTGTCTTGTTCTTTTATTATTTATTATTAAATATATTTAAACCTATCTTTGTGTCTGATATTTGTGAGACATATTTAAGCTCTTAAAGTACTTGTATATGTATTTGATGACATTGTACGCCACTTTTAAATAGCCTTAGTCTTGGTCACACTTACCATTAGGATAATAGTAACATTACACAGTAGGATTGGTAACCCTTTGTAAGAGCCTTTAAGTAGCAGATAAGTAGGGGTTGGTGGTTGTGATGAATACCTTATAGTTTGGACAGAAGGGGGCATAGCTAGTACACCTGTGCCAGCCTTCCCCAGGTGTGTGTGTGTGTTTGTATATCAATCAAATCTCAAAGCTTTTGTGTGTCAGCTACTTGGGCAGGGACATGAAGCACTGGTTGGACAGAGAGGGTGTTGGAGGTCTTGGTTTGACTCCTCAGCTGAGATCTTAACCCAATAGCTGTGCTAGTGGGGAGTCTTATTGGGGATCTGGAGAAAGAGGAAGAAACAATCCCCAGACTGACTATCATCTCTGTGTGCTCTTAAGGGAAATTGTACTTTACTGTGTGTGTACTTGTCATGCTCCCATTCTGTACATCCTTCACTGTTGCCAGTGGTGAGAACTGAATCTCCTTGATTACTGGGCCAGTGCAGGGGCATCATACATGGTCAACAGTCTATTCCCATTTGTGGGTTGCTAAGCTTATCTTAAACACAGTTTGTGTGAGTTTGCATGATGCTAAGCGGTGCGGTGCTTTTTTTGAAAGCTATAGCATGACTTGCAAGGGCGGGAATGCAGCCTATATAAAGGTCAATAGGCAGGAATTTCACATCACTCTTTGGAGTCTTCATTTGGCTGTGGATATGCCTAGTGCTTTTGGAGAAAGAGTGCACTTTTGGGCGCAGAGGTGGGGTGTGCAGGAGTTTTTGTTGGACTCCTGGTTAAGAACCATGAACCCCGGCTTCTGCAGGTCAACTACCAGGGCTCAGAGTGTACGTCTGAGGCCTAGGATCAGTTTGCCAGGAAACTTACCAGTGCTACTAGTATCCCTCTCACTAATGAGCAATGTCATCACCACTACAACAACCTGAGGCATAGGAAGAGGGGAACCTTGGACACCTGGGTCCAATAAGCTAGGGCTGGGCAAACCCCACAGAAATGTAAGTATGTTTGGTAGTAATTTAGAAATATACAAGCTGAATCTGTGCAAAACTGGTATGCACAATGGTTTGCTTCTCTTACCACAGCTGCAGAAGAGAGGGCTTGCAATGTCCAGTCCCATGCATGGGGCCTGGCCAGGATGAGACAATCATGTGGTTAGCAAGAAAACATCAAAGTAGATAACTTAATGCATAGCATAATTATGCAATACATTAATTACAGAGTTTGCAGTCTTAACAGTCAGTCAGGTATGACATACCTGGGGCATCTTACATCTTTATTAATGTGTCACTGCCTACCTGAAATAGTAAAGCAAGTTAAAGCAAGTAAGCATGCAGTACTTTGTAGTATAGCTTCTAAACATCAGTAAATGTTGATGTCTACCCAAATTAAGAGTCACTGTTCTAGTCTGCTCATTGTCTGAAATATGCCGTAGTTTGCACTCAATTAATGAACAGATTATATGGGTTACTTATCAGAAGTCCTACACAGCTATCCATGGTCTACATGCCAGAGTTGAAGCAACATTAATCAATAAATTGTAAAGGATGATGGTACTTTGATATGTAATGTCAGATAAAGTGCTCACTATTCCTGTATTCACTGCATGTGTGTCCTAATCTGACACCAGTCAACTGTTAAACGTAAATGGATAAAGAATGTCACCACAAATGTCTGAAATCAATGTAGTTCAACAACCAAAGTAAGGTTTAAGTCTGTGTTCTGCTCATTTTGTCTGAAATAATGCTGCATATTCCACCCAGTCAATGAACATGGTATATGGATAAAGTAACTGAAGTCCTGGACTGCTATCCATGTGTCTAAATGTCAGATTTTAAGGAGCATTATCAATAAAGTTTAAAGCAGGATTGTGCTTTGATAAGTAATCTTTTCAAATAAGTGTTCATTATTTCTGTATTTACTGCATGTGTGTTCTAATCTGACACCAGTCAACTGTTACATATTAACTAAGAAATAATGCATCAATACATTTCAGAAATGTATGTAGTGCAGTACCCAGATTAAGGGTCAAGCCTCACTTCAGATAATTTCCCCGAAGTGTGTTGTAGATAGCACTCAATAAATGAACAGGCTATCTGGTTAGGTCAGCAGATGACCTACACAGCCATGCATTTGTTTGATTGCCAAATTTCATGTGGCATTAATGATTATAGTGTAAAAGGAGATGGTGCTTTGATAGCTACTGTTTTGAACTAAAGTGCCCATTATTCTTATGGTCACTGCATTTGGTTTCCAGTGTGGTACCACACTACTTGCATGTGTGTAAAATCATGATTTCACACAAAATGTTGCAATACGTTTTAAAGAAGATGGTGTTTTGAAAATTCATTATATTGAAAATAAAGTGCACATTATTCCTGTAGTCACTCCTTGTGTGTTCTAATCCCATGGCAGCCAGCTGAGAAATTACCATCTGTCTAGTGTACTTAGTGTACACGAACATATCTCTCAACTGTCATGATTTAGAAGAATGTAATGACTAGTGACTCATATCTCTGGTTCTTGATTAGCAGACACATGATGTTACTTGGAATGCAGTTTATTGTCAAATCTGTTATCAGAACACCTTGCTACTAATGTATCAACACACTATGTAAAACAGTTCCCTGCAGTTGTGCCTGTTTACCACCATTTGTTAGTGCTAGTCCCATACTGTCCAATGCTAACAGGTTGAGAACTATGTATGTGCAACATCATCTATACAATATTTGCAGTCACTGTACTCACAACTGAAATTGCACAGTTGTAGGAGTATGTAGTAGAAGTCTATGTAGTAATATTACCTGTAAAGTTACTAATGGTATTTTTTCTCTCTCTCTCCCCACCCCTTATCTTCTTTCATTTATTAATGTTTTTTATTATTATGATTTGATATTAATATATTATTTGTAACTACGTCTTGTGTTGGCCTTATGTATTATGTCATACTGCTTTGTTAAAATACTTTTGTTTACATTATTTATTGTTGTGTTCCTCATTATATTCCTTTATATTTATTTTGATTTATCAATATTATCTTCTATTATGTTAATACTGACATTTGTTTGGGTATGTTTACTGTTATCTTATGTTTATATTTAATTTATTACAGTGCGACAAGGAAGGCCACTTCCTTGCAATCCACCTACCTTGGCTCTCCCAGCCGTGGGACCAGGGCCCAGCAAATCTGGGCCACAGCCTGGTGGTACCACCCCTCTGTTGCCCCTGCACTACCTGCACCATCGGGTAATTCTGCCTTACAGTCTGGGGGTGGGCCTCCCTCTGGGAGTGGAAGTGGAGGGAGTGATTATGTCACCCATGAGGAACTCTGAGGCATGGTGCATGGGTTGCTGTCGAGAACTCTTGGTCCACACCTATGCTGGATGGAAAACATGCTGTCCATCCTGGTGGGGAAGCCTCACCCTGGATGCCAGTGTCCACCACTTCTTCCACAAGAGCAGTGAAGGAACAGTGCTGATAGTCCTATGGGTGAGGATTTGAGTCGCACTGCTACAGTGTTTGACAGATATTGGACTGAGATTCCACAACACCCTCCCCAACCAAGGTGTTCACCCCCCTCTTGTGTCCAACACCAACCCTGTCTGCTGTCTGTCTTGTCTGTCTGTCAAAGCTTCCTCATCTTCCCAGCTTATCTCCCCCCACAAGTACCTATGCCTCCTCCCCAACATTCTACTCTCACCTTAAAAAAAATTGGCACCTGTCCCAAAAAATATATATAATCTCATACATAGCTCTCCATTTTACATGTGTGTCCACTGAAAATACTTAATTTGGTTCAATTGGCTTGACAACACACTTCTGTTATCCTCACCCCTCTATCTGGGGGTGACAGTTCAAATTGAGCTAAAAAAATCTGTTAAATTGTACAGTTGTTGCTGTACAATAAATGGATAGCTATGGTTCTTTCCTACACCCTTCCTGGACATACCTACCTACCTGCCTTTCACTATGTTTTCCTCCCTGCTTGCACTTACACCCTATTTCACCATTGTCCTATCTCCCCATTTTTCATTTCTTTAAAGATTTTTTGCATGACATTGAGCAGCGTGCAGCATCACTAGCTCAGCTTAATAGCACTATAGTGATATATGTTTGTGAAATAATAATAATCACGTTCAAAATGTGCACCTGCACTCTATTTCAACCCCAGGACCATTGCACCTGCAGACCAGTGCATCAACCCACCAAGCCACTCACCTGTTAATTAATACAGATGTTTTAAGCAAAACATGCCAATTGCCAAGTTACCATCATTAAGCATGTTTAAGCAGGACTGTGCATCACACCACATTGCGCAAATGTACTTAAAGAGTAATGGAAAAAATGGGAGTGTAACTTGGTGCCTGGTGTAGGAATACATCACTAGAAAGCAAGACACAGGCTAATGGATGTAAGTAAGGTCACTAACAGGTAACTGTGCACTTCTATCTGCAACAGTTAAAAAAATACACCTGCTATAACGTTAATGTAAAAATAGGTGTTTAACTGGGACTGTGGCAGAGAAATACATCCCTATAAAGCCATGCACATAATAATGGATGTAAATGAGGTATGCAACATCATGTAAGTGTGCAAGTATATATTGAGAAATACACCTATTGTACCACTGATCAAGTAGCTTAGTCTGTTAAATGTTTTGAAAACAGTTTTGGTACACAAGGTCCTGGGTTCAAATCCAGTGGTGTTTACCATTTAAAATACATGTATATGTTCATCAGCATTGTGAATTCTGTAATGAATGACTGTGTCATCAAGTATTTATTCACCCAAAGCACTTCAGATGGAATGTCTGCTGTTCAGTGATGGAAGTCAAAGGCCTGCAGATAGGACCACAGTTCACAAATTCCTATTACAACACTAGAAAGTGCATAGAGTCAGGTCATGCATTCTTATGCATTCACAGAGGATTTTATTTTATGTAATACAAAGGAGGCCCAATAATATCAGACTGCAGCACACAATCATGTGTTACTGATATTACAGATAAGCACAGCTGTACAACTGACATACACATATGTAGGTCATGGTAGCAACAAAGGTTGCCAGCGCACATGTTGTAGATGACTACATGTCCAAATGGTTGTCATAATGGTAAATGTACCCCCTACCTTGTTGAAGGACACAACAAACATGTTGTCTTTTACTCTGTTAATAATACCTTTGGCTGACATATTTAACTTAAACACATACCTCAATATCGTGTGGGATGGGTTTCCTCAATCAGGCTCTGGCTGTACACCAGGGCTGCCAATGGTCATACCGTTACCCATAAGTGTTGTTGTCCTATATATTTTGCAGCCTCTGTCACTATACTTATCGTTTGCAGCAGCTGCAGCCTGAAGTACACACATGTGTATGTAATAAGTATCTAGTACAAACATCCCCTCTTTGCTGATGTAGTATCTCTACTGCAGCAATTCCATCCCATCATACAAGAAGAGGAATGGATTCTATTTTGAGGCCTTATATCACATTCAGTAGTTGCATGTGATTACCTGATTGCACTACAAATCATCGGTGTATGTTGCAATCAGCATTACTCAGTCACAGATTGGTTCAGAGGCAATCACCTGATAATGAGAACCATCTTAAAAAGGCAAACAGCTAGACAGGGAAACTATTGTGTATGACAGTTACTTTCTATGGTGAACTCACTGGCACAACACATATATCTGTATCTCTCAAAAGAGGAGTATTGTACTCCATCAGGTATGTAACCTTTTTTTTTAAACATGATGCATATGTTTTATTATACTTAGGGGGGATGGGGATTACATCAGTAAGCCTTTCCTACAACGGTACCTGTGATATACCATTGATCCGCAGCTGTGCAATACCTGCAGAGGATGTAGACTACAGTAAGGGTTTAATGCTGTCTGTTAACTAGGGTCACAGGTCTCCTGGATACTGCCTATGCTGGCACTTGTAATACTCCACAGCTATATGTTATGGGGGGAGCTTTCCTGCTATGGGTCACACTGCAAGTGGACTCCTGTGTTGGGTGTGTGATCGTATGTGAATATCTGTCATGGCACAAGGAGGTGTAGGTCACTATTGCCACTATCCTAGTTGCCTCCACACCCTTTGCATGATTGCTACACTGTTGCATATGAGATGTGTACTCAAGTGGGGAATACTGATAGCCTTAGCCTTCCTTAATTGCATTATTTGTACAGACTGTGCACCCATGTATGTGACCCTGACACGTGTTCTCATTATTATGTATTTCAGGTGTTAAAATGCATGCCAGATGTCATCCATCTTTCAGTGAGGTGAAAAATGACCTCATTATTGAATCATTGCATCAACACTGCCAAGTGCTGCACTCCAGAGGGAGGGCAAATAGGCAGGAGCGACAAGCCTTGTGGGATGAACTGGTCTGTAACATAAACACTGTGGTGCATCATAATCGAACATATGATCAGGTGCAACACCATGCCACAGACATGATCCATTTGGCACACAGAAGGACAGCAGATGTGGCCAGGGATCGTCAGGTCACTAGTGGTGGGCCTACAGTGAAACAACCTCTGTCAGTCACTGAGGAATTCCTGGCAAACCTTGCAACGCAAGATAGCTTAAAGACTTCAATCACACCATATGACATAGATGTGAGTCCCACCATTTCCACCCAAGAGGAGAGTCCAGGTATGTTTATTTGAATCAGCATCAGAATACGGTAGCATTTAGCATGTCAGGTTGTACATGGTTTTACATGGGTGTCAGGTGTTTTATGGGGTGTGGGAAGCAGGTTACCTGCAGTTGTAAGCTCATGCAGAGACTGTGACCCACATACCTGTTATCATAGCAACTAGTGTAACTAGGTGATATTTAAAAATACTATCAGTGTTATACTGTAACATGTAATGCTGTTTACAGTACATCTCCCTCAATTGTTTTTCAGGACCATCAGGAATAGGAAGAGGTCATGCCTCTGCTGCTAGTGGACCATCAGAAATAGGAAGAGGCTGTGCCCCTCCTGCTAGTAAGCACAAAACATTTTCGTCAAAGAAGAATGTAGATTTACTGCAAGGTAGTAGATAAAGTGTCACCCTAGGCCTGCATGCTGGATACATGTACTTTCTGCATGATTGGCAAATGTGGAGATATGTTCTGACTGTACACACCATGGTCATACCTAGGCCTTGTAGGTGTGACCAGAGTGATTAATTCCAGAATATTGACAGGACTTTTCAGATGGGCACACCTGTAAACTGTGCAGAGTTCTGCAGAATGTCAACAGTGTACATCATTTATGTATTGCTCATGAAAGTCCAGTTTAAAGTGCTGTTATTCTGCAATATTTACAAATGTGGCTTAGAAATTATTGACCTCAGTTCCTAGTATATCAGACTGTAGGTTGTACAAGTCTGTAATAGTAACAGCATTGTACACAACCTAACATATATTGAAACATATTACTAAGCATAGTAGTGCAGGAATTAATGTGATGCTTTAACCTTTATATCACAGGTGACCTGGGAGGTTGATCGTTGTCCCCTTCGTAACCTGAAGGCCGTTTCTCTTCAGACTCTGATGATGATGGTGGCCAAAGTGAGGCCCAGCTGGAGGTTACTGGGGCTAAATCTGTCAAAGAGGTTGACATCCTTCATCAACTATTATTGTCACCATACACATTCAGTATGCCTATGCATACCCAGTCCCCTGAGGCCACATATACTAGACAGTCAGAGGGTAGAGACATTGAACAGGGAAGTGTGGCTACTATGGCTGCAGTGAATGTGGACACTGGCCAAAGCCAAGCATTTGGCAAGTTCCACACATGGCGGATTGATAGGTGTAATTGTAGGAGGCCTCTTATCTCTCCACCACCTGTTGCAGGTGCCTCATCACATGTTACTCGATGTATGTTTAGGGCCATCATGGAGACACAGGCACATTCCAAAAGGAAAAACATGACCAAGGCACTTCTGTGTCACGCAGGACTATATTTAATGTAAACACTCCACTAATAAAACAAAATAATTACAGAGCAAGAGCAAATATAAAATATACTAAGCGCTTTCACCGATCAAGTCCATGGGTATCTTCACAGTAACCCTCCATTGTAACACAATTCCATTAATGAGACCAAGCCACAAGGTTTGAAAGCTTAAAACCAGTATTTATTCCACCACCCATAAAAAAACATAAGGACCCACATCCACCAACAAAACAAAACCATAAAAACTGTTTTTTCCAAAAATTTTCTTCATCAACAAATCAAATAGTATATAGTGCCTTAAAAAAATAAAAAAATAGATCAAATAGCAACCTAATTCCATTAATAATACAATCAATCATCCTTAACCAATCATTTTGCCATATTCTGTTAATTAGTCAATGCCTCCCATAGTAAAACACACATAAGCAATTTTTAAAGAACTGTTAAAAAGATTTTATCAGGACCAAATAACTAACTGCTGTTTTAAAACATAATGAAAGTAATAATGTGATATAATAAAAATGTATAATGTTACATGTCATACGGAATATCTATTTTTACAATATATATATATATATATATATATATATATATATATATATATATATATATATATATATATATATACTACAATATTATTATTAAAATATAAACACTATACATATATTTATAAATAAATAAATACAATAGTAATGAATATAATGTTTGCATGTATTTCTACAAAAACAACATAAAAATTACCTAGTATAAATACTATATGTACAATAAAAATTCCCAATTAAATACAATAAGACTTTTATTTCAAAATACTTGAAATTGAAATATGTTCATTAATGCCTAGTGTATTACTGACATTAAGTCTTAGTTGCCATAGGCATTCTTTGACCTCTAATAAATTATTAACATCACCTCCCTTATTTATATTGTAAGGAATCCTATCAATTACAAAAAATAAAAATCTTTTAAAATCTTTACATTTGGTACTATGTATATATAAAGAATTGGTCACTTTTTTATTTTTTATGTCTCTGTTGTGTTCCATGATGCGTTCCCTCAACTTCCTAATAGTTTTTCCCACGTAATAAGCTGGACATGACAAACACGAGGCCAAGTATTAGTGTTTCAGTTAACATAACCTGGACATTTAATAGATCTACTGTAATTATGTACAACTACATAAGGGCCATCATTCACATATCTACATGTCCTACATACACCGCATTTACTCATTTTTGAATTTTTATAAAGCTGACTGTTGTTAGTACTCTCAAAATATTCTTTCAAATTTTTACCTCTACTATAGGTAACATTAGGACAGTTACCTATAATATTCATAACTTCTGTCTTGTTGGTGAATACGCTGGCCCATGTCTCATTTAATATATTAACTATTACACAAGAATTTTCATTATATGGTAATATAAATGTATCCTTTTTGTCCATACTTTTGTTTTTATTTCCCACTACAACATTTTCTTGTCCAAATTTTAAAATCGGTTTAAAGGTAAGGTTCCTTTTAGTCAATATTTCTGTTTTAAGTCCAGTAAGTAGTTTTTATGGGTAACCTCTATCCAGAAACATACATATAAGTTTTTCAATTTCAATATTAAATTTAATATCATCACTTATAATGCGTGATAACCTAACCATTTGACCTTTAACCAAATTCCTTTTTTTTGAAAATGGGGATGGCTACTACCGTAATGTAGGAAGGAATTTGAATACGTTTTTTTAATAAAAATATTTGATTCTATGCCATCCTCGTTTGTATGGAATAAAATATCCAAATATTCACAATCATTTTCAGAAATTGTGTATGTAAAGGTCAAAAAGGTAGATGCAGTCTCCAGAAATTATATAAATTCCAAAATGTCTTTGTTATTTCCTTTCCAAAAAATTAATATGTCATCAAGGAATCTACAATACAATATTATTTTGCACCAATATCTCGAGGTGAAGATGTTTTGTGTCTCCCATTGTGCCAAAACTAAATTGGCGTATATTGGTGCACATCTGGCACCCATAGCTATGCCTGCACATTGTCTGTAATATTCACCTTCCATGAAAATGTAATTGTTTGTTAATACCATTTCCATCAACTCAATAATTAGTTTACGCTTAACCACATGCATACCACTAAAGGTCGACAAACTGGCCTCAAACATTGTCAGACCCAACTCATGTGGTATAACCGAAAATAAATTTGCTATATCAATAGTGACCATAATAGTGTCCTTATTAATAATAGCTGCATGATTTTTAACAACTTCAAGACAGTGCCATGAATCCTTGAGAATGTGTGGTAAACGTGATAGGGTATCTTTACATTTAAGATCTATATAATGAGCCACAACTTCCAATTTTGAACCTTTAGCTGAAACAATCAGTCTCAAAGGTGGATTGTTAATATTTTAATGGATTTTGGGTATACCAAAAATAGAAGGAGTAGTTGGAAACTCAACCATTAAGTATTCATATTCATCCTTATTGATAATACCATCCATTAAGAATTCATACAGTTGCCAATTCACCTTTGTGTAGGCTCTACACATCTCATATTTGGACACCTTCTCATAAGTTTCACTGTCACTCAACATATTAGACATTTTGTTCAAATAATCTGTCTTTAACATCACCACCACCCCTCCACCCTTGTCTGGTTTCATGATTCTGTATTGGTCAGATCTAGTCAAGTCCCTTAAACAAAATCTCTCAAATGTTGTCAAATTATCTTCCACTGCCATAGATTTTGTAAGGACCCTTCGAATTTGCACCTCACATAACATTTGAAATAGATGAATTATAGAATTCTGAGGGAGTATGAAAATACTTTTTCTTTTTAGTGTAAAACAACTAGAATCCGGTTCCATTTTATTGCTATTGTTATTAGTAAAAAAACATTTTGAGGTTTAATAATCTTGTGAACAATTTCAAATTAATTAAAATTTTACCAATATCACATTTAAAACTAGGAACATACGTAAAACCTTTTTTAAAAAGCGAAATGTAGTCAGAACAAAATTCTGTATCTGTATAATTGTATAGAGTAAATCCACCATCAACTACTGTGAAAAAGCAATCTCTCTGGTGAATAATAGTTTTATCCATACTGGTGCTATAACCAAGGCTATTGTCAATACTTATTTCATCACAATTTCCAAACTCAACGACATTGTCAACATCATTTGTAACTTCAATTGACTCAATAAAATTATTTTCAAAATCTAACATGGACCATTCATTAATATTATTTAAGCATAGTGTGGGCTCTATCCCACCAACCTGTTTATTATCTAATAATGTGAATGTGTCCTGTACCTTGTTGTGTTCCTGTATTGGTTTTGCTGCCGGTACTGACCCTGATAACAGTCGCGTAGTCGTTCTGACCTCCTCAACACTGGTTCTTCCAAAAAAACCTTCTTGTGGTCTTTAACAGATTTACCATGAGTATTTCTTGTGTTGTAATTATACCCATTATATTGTTCTGTATTGTGTCTCTCAAAACTATCAAACCCACCTGAAGCAGCAACCATATCAGGCTCAGTATTTCTTTTACTATATTTAAATTCTCTAAAATGTGTGTATGCCTTGTTGTTGGCATAATCATTACTATCCCTGTGAAGTTTATTATTTTTTATTTCCAAACCCTTGTTAATAAATCTATCCATGTCAGTAATAATGTTGTCAAAATGGTGTCTGTTGAATTCAAATAGTAAATAATTTTGTATACTATTGTCCAAACCTATTAGAGTTTCATTCAGTTTAACCAATTTGTTATTGTTATTTCTAATAATTAATCTCATTAAATCCATGCCTGTGTTGTCAAACAATTGTAATAGTTCATTAAAAAGTTCTGTATTATGTTCAAAACCAAAAGGAAGTTTGAACATACATAATCCTTTTGGTACCTGTTTTAATTCCAGAGACCTTTCAAGAAAAACATTGTCCATTTGTAACAACTTAAAAGTTCTCAGTACCTTTTCAAACTCCAATAACTGTTTGTTTAAATTTCCCATGTCCTTTTTGTTGGATTTTACCATTGCCGAAAAACTGGGTGCTGATAATAGTTCCTTTATATCCGTAAAACGTTTAAATGATGAACAATTATCCTTATTGCCATCCCTAGTGTTCATAGCAGTGTTCGGAGGCGGAACTTCGTACCTGGTACTTACTGTCTTCCCAGTGTTTGTAAGTCCTCCAATAGAACCCTCCGAACCATTACTAGCCGACGGAAGATTTTGTACTGCACCCGGTGTAGAATGTACATTCTAAAAGGAACTCCAGATGAATTCCCAAGGTAACAGATGCAGCACAATCTGACATCAGTGACTGCCTCCACTGCATTGCTGATACCCTGGATTGGTTGACTGATGCAGAGGAAAGATGGTCTGAGACAGATCACACACTATCTGTCTTGGAATGCACATTGTCTGTGATGGAACATCTGGTTGGAGTTGAGCATTGGACTCATGGATGTAGGGCAGCAACTGCATCTGCTGAGAGTCCATGTGGCCATGCACAATCATGCTCCCATAGTGACAGTACATCCAGCACTCTACAGGGGAGTTTGCTGTCCACACCAAGATGTGGTGGGCCATGGGCTCATGGTCCTGGTTGACCCAGTAGAGAATACTGTCCCAGCAGACAGCAGTTACCCTCATGTAGTAGCCCAGCATTTGACTTTGGGCATGGAGGTGCCAGTGCAACTCCTGGCAGAGCCAGGTCTCATGTTCAGTGACAGAGATAATGATCTGTTAACTCTACCATGCACAGCTCAAAGCTGTCCAACATGCATTCACATAGGGCTAGCACTGAGTTTGGTTGTGTGCACACAGACACTCACACACCACTTATCCCAGAGACTGTCCCATCTATAGAACAGGCTCCCCATCCATGTGAAACAGAGTTCCTCACTGAACCAATTCAAGTGCAACTTGGACAACTGGATGGGAAGCCGGAAATTCATCCCTGGTTTGGCACTTATATCTCTAATGTACACGGATAACCTGTAAATGGTTCATCTCCCAGGCCCCTGCTTACACTTATCAAGGGTATCAGAACTTGTCAGAGATTTGGGATGCATGGCAAGGCTTAAAAAGGCCCTTGTGGTCGTTAACATAGTAAACACCTATGAACCTATGAACCTAGGTCACCTTCAAACACACATGCCAAATTTACATGGTCTGTCTTGCCTGCTCCCCTTTCTGACTCACACACACACTTGACAAGCTTTTGTGTCAGCCTAGGCTTCCTGCACCCCTGTACAACACCCTGTGCAAGTGATGATACCTGTACACATGCCTGTCAACAATCTCACTGATGCAGGGAAATGAAGTTACGTGTCTGATGCCCAGGGTGACTATCTAAAAATATTTGTATTTGTTTCATCCATTGTTGCCTTTGACATGCTACTTTTACTGGTCAGTCACACATATTATACAGTAGGTTGGATGCTGTTGTAATGCCTGTGTAGTCCTACAATGAAAGGTGTCTTGTGGCACTGCTTATGTTTCACTTTCAGGACTGTGTAGGCCACACCTATGGGCTCCACATCTACAATAAACTCATCAACATCAGAGCACAGGATGGAATGACAGCATAGATTAAACATGTCATCTGAAAGGTAAAACGGTGAAGTTACATGGCTCCATGGGTTCATATGTGTATAATAGGCTAACAAAAACAAGGCCATCTTTCATCCTAGCCATGCATCCCTAAACTCTGGCAAGCTCTGACATGCTTGATAATTGTAAAAAGGCCTTTGAGAGGTGACTCATGGAGAATCTGAGGCATGCGAGGTGAACCATCTACACTTCACCTGTGTCCATTAGAGACATTTGTCCTAAAGCAGTTATCATCATGTAACTTGCACATGATTTGAAGTAGGGTGGAACTGTGCATCATATGCATGGGGAGCCTGTTACATACTGGGTGTATTGTCTGGACTACATACCTGTCTTTCCGGCATGTCCTGTTTATAACACAGTCAAGGAGTGGGTGTGTAGGACAGGTAACTTTCATGATAGTCCTTACTTGGATATGCAGGAGGTACACAGTGGGGTCTGACACATCCCTGTATAGCAGATATGCACCTCCCCTCCAAAGCATGTTGTAGACTTTCAAGGCAGCATTAATAAATGCAAAGATGAACAAGTTTTCTGTGCATGCATGGATATCCAGATCTTCACTGAACAGAGTGCCTACAGATAGTGTGTTTGAGGCTGTCAACCAGAAGGGTGTTGTAGCATGACCCTAATTTTGCTGGGGTTGAACAAGTGTCACATTTTTGGGTAGGCTATTGTGACCATGCCTAATAACAGGATTATAGTTAATGCAAGTGCCACATGCCTAGCAAAGTATCGTACTCAGTCTAGCATGTTATGCCACATTGTCAGTATTGTTTTACCTTAAGGCTGACAATATACAGGTGATAACATGTTAAATGTAAGCATCTGTAAGGCCACTGCCTAAGCATGACCTGCTGTGATGTATAGACAAGCCAGATGCTATAGCTAATGGCATTATCACTGACTGCTGCTTAAATGTAGAAAGCATCCCCAACCTTCTACTCCTACTTCACACAAATGTCAGTCAGTGCAAATGACAATGAACAGGTTGCCAACATATGCACCTCACCTCCTACTCCACCCAAACCCACATTACACATACCCACATGTATGGAGGTCCTTACCAGATCCATAAGAAAACACCAGGCACCTGAGAACCCCAGACGCAAGCCCGCTACACATAATCATACCGTTGCATAACACAGTACACATAATGGCTCATGAACCACTGTCTCACTGGTTGAACACCCAAGGCAAAATATAAAATCAAACATATGACTCACAGGTGATTATATCATGAGACACATTGATGTGCCTCTCACCAGGCTACATGAGGGAAATTTCACATTCAGCTTTCTGTGAAGTGCCAGGATACGCCACATGAGACATGCATTTATGTCTGTCTACATCAGGTATTGTTATGAGTACATCATACTTCCTGTTGGTGTGCACGACTTGAGGCATACCTCTCTGGACTGTATGCAGAGATATGACTGAGCATACAGACTATGTGTCTCAGGTAGGTATGCCATTGACCTTGAGATGCATTTTACCATCCACTAGGATGATGGCTTAATTAAAAATGGTACAAGAGTGACTACAATAATTTGCCTTAGTGTGTGGTCTCATCCACAGGTCCCAACCACATGTACACCATGACAACCTGTCGCATACATTGTATCTCTAAAGAGCAGATAGTACATGGGCTCTTTTTTATGTGAAAAACACAGCATTTGTTACACCTGCTAACATTCCATGATACGCCCTATATGGGATCCGCCATGGCTTACTACAACCATTGGGAACTCTTTGCAATCATAGTGTAACCACTGGCTGCATCACAGCTGACTGAACAACAACTGTTATCCCCTTGCACAGAGGTGGTGCATCCACTGAAAACAGGATATATAGACCTAGTAGTCTGACTAGCCATATCTGTGAAGCCATGGGGCAAATCTTTATGGACCTTATCAACAAAGACACAGGTCAACTACAAACACTTGATCCTACACTGTTTGGATTTGTGAAAGGGAGATCATGCATGTTAAATCTGGTGGACATCTACGAGTCAGTCACCAATGACTTGGATGTGGGGGCCTCTGTGCATATAACTACCTGGACCAAGCCAATCCATGTGACACTATCAGCCACTGAGGCATCATTGACAAACTGACCCAACTAGCCATTAACGGTAATATCATTAGAGGGATCACTAAATGGCTCACTAATAGAACACATATAGTGAAAACAGGTGAGTCCAGCTCCAGTATCAGAGCTGTATCCAGTAGTGCTCTACACGGCTAGGTCCAGCATACTCTGCTGTTTGGAATCCATTTATCTGAAGTACAAACACAAAGGGAATGTCTGTGGCTGACAAGGTCGTTTGATGCCTGCAAACCAGTAGTGGTCATAGAATGTCCAAGTTAGGTCAACATCCTGTATGAACATATGCTTGTTGCCACAATCACAGCCATAAACTACATGCAAATAAATGTGGTATCATTCTTTTTGGGATCAGCAATGTTCCTGCTAAGGTGCACATTGACAGCGACACTTTAGGTACATACTCAGGGAAAAGAGACCTGGGCACATAGGTTTATACCTACCTTACCTTGGATCACCATGTCTCCACAGTGGTAAAAAAGCCATTAGATGTTGCTAATGTCATAACTGAGGGCACAGTCACCCACATTTTACGTACCTATAATCTCCATGTACTCTTGCCCATCAGACCAATATTTGAGTGCAATGACCAGGTTGTTATGTACCTGTACAAACACCAGTAGCAATTGCAGAGACCACAAAGGTCCCTCACAAAAGAAATTTAAGTCTGCAGCATCTGTCCTTTGGGGGTTGTTTAATATCAATGTCACTTTAGTCTGTGTCATAAAGACTACTCATAGGTGATCTCTGCCTTGCATACAAGGAAATCTCTGACTCTGCTGTATTGGACTGCTGCATATCCGTAAGTCAAATGGTACACAAATTACTTGCTGTGATGATGATAACATGGTATGTGACATCAGTGACACATGCTGAAGGGAGAGATATGTATACCAGAGTGTAAGTAATCCTTGGAACAGAATACCAAATAATGTCAAACAGATAACCTCAATGGCCCTCTGCAGATGTATTCTGTACAGTTGGATGGGTGACCATAAGTTCATCCTGGGGATTCTACCTATGTCTCTCTTGGACAGGGACTATAGGTGCTGATTGTGTAAATAACAGTAAGAACTTGGCTAGGATTATATGGGTCCAAGGGCCATTAACATAGTAAAATCCAATGATGCTATTATCCAATACACTGATGAAAAATGCTGTAACTAACATCCACACACACTGACTTGGCTTCAGTGAGTATAGTATCACTACCAATTTGTGTTTATAGAACACTATATTGCACACATAAGGCACACATTGGCTGCAATGAGATTAGAACCCCTACCTAACTACTCATCCACTACAGAACACAAAACTTGATGCACGTGCTACTGCTCAAGTCTGACCCTAAGATGTTTTCAGGTACTCTTATGCTAGATGACATCAGGAGGCCTTGTAGGAAAAGGTCTTTGGAGGCCTGCATCACCTGCTATGCCCAACATACTGCAAAACTCTGCCTTTTTCTACATCACTGTGGTGATCGCATGCATTTTTTAGGGAGATACACAGACACACACAAACACACCAAGTGGGCGAGAGTCAGACTAGAATCCCTACCTCTCTAATCGTACATACTACAGATCATGGTACTTAACGCATGCACTATAGCTTAAGTCCAGCATTACAAGTCCTGTTGGTAGTCTTATGGTAGATGGCATCAGCAGGCCTGGTGGAAGGCAGGAGTTTAGAGGCCTGCAGCAACTGCAGGGGCCATAAAAGTGCAGATCCATTGCACTTTAAAAGTCAGTGGGGGGAGTCACACTTGCTTTTGCAGGGAGATGCATATACACAAGCAAACACACCAAGTGGGCTGCAGTGAGATTAGAACCCCTACCTATCTGATGTTGCACAATACAGATCACAGAACTTGATGCATGCACCATGGCTTAAATTTGATTTATAAATGACTGAAGGCAAGCTACTTGTAGCAGAGGTAAACAAGGCCTGTGTTGAACAGCATGTGTGGCCTGCAGAGTGACATTCTTTGTACTGTTATCTGCATGTAGTAGCCTTGCAGGAAGTTAACTTTTATTCTAGCTATGTGGCAGCAGTAGCCATTTTGGTCATATGTGTCTGTTTGCATTTGTCTAGGCAAGCCTGTGGCCAAAAACAATTTGCCTTGTCAATGCATAAGAAGACATTATACATTACACAACTTGTTGACTTCTTTGTGTATGTGTGGTGACAATCAGCAGACACAGGGGGCTGTATGTCATTGAATAACCTACTGTTGAACCCTTACTTTTGGTCCTTTGACCAACATAATATATGTGTCACAGTGCTACTATACACAACATAATTTGGGTATGTGAGACAATACAGACATGTACACGTATATATACATCATAGATACTTATGTATGTAACATGGTCACGTGTCTATATATATATATAGGTGTGTGTTATCTCTGTTATTGTGTTATCTAGATATATAGGGAGACACAGAGATATATGTGTATATATATATATATATATATATATATATATATATATATATATATATATATGTCTATGTCTTATGATCGAAGTATCAGAATATCGAACATAAGACATAGAAACACACTTATGCGAAAGTACATAACATCAAAGATGTAATTACACAAAGTACATAACATCAAAGATGTGCTTTTGTGTAAGCTGGTTCTCTGAAGTGCATTACAGTGGGGATAAGGAATTACATCTCTTTCCCCACTATAGTGCGATCTCAGAGTTAGTATATTTAAGTAAGGGGGTATGGGGGGCGAAGCCTCCCTGTAAAAGAGTAGTTTGTAAAGTTTTTCATTTCAGTTTTAGGGTAGGGGAAAGGCTTACATGAAAGTACATCTTTGATGAAAAACATTTCTTTAAAAACTGTTAGTTCATATAAGTTCACTTACTTCAGTCATTAGAGTGATTTTTAAATGACATACACATACTTGTTAAATAAATGTTTTTCTCTTTTCTGTTATTTTTTTTGGGATCTAACATCATTTCCTGAACTAATGAACTAATTAAGTTAGAACCAATTGGAAAGCATGGTGTTGCTTATTAACTTTTTGCTGTGATTGGTTTGTGATTCTAATGAAGTTTTCTGTAAGGAGATGAAAGCACTTAATCCTGTTTACTTTTATTGTGTGGTTTGGAACTATTACATATCTATTTTTATCATCTTTGAGCCAGTGTGGTTCTTCTTGCAACATTATTATTGGTTTACTGAGGAGGGACAGCCTTTATTGGAGCTCTGCTTGCCTATATATATATATATATATATATATATATATATATATATATATATATATATATATATATTTGAAATGTCACTGTGTAAGGAGCAAAGGATGTGCACTCTGCTCAACTACGTGTATGAGGATGCCCAATGGAAGTTTTGGCTAGTTAAAAAATTACTCCAGCTGACATCTAGCTATTCTCCAGTCCGGAATTCTGTGTGTTACGCAGTAAGACATCAGACCCTGTTTCTGCACTGCTGTGCTTCCCTCACACTGGGTACAATGTTCTACAGTTTTCTTATGTAATTAATATGTGAAAGAGGTTAATAATAGTACAGCACACACAGAATGACAGTCTGTAAAACAAAACTTATTAATACCTCACATAAAAAATAAGTGGATACTTGTAGAGTAGAACCACAAACGCCATGACAAAAGCTAATTGCCTTAGTCTTTTGGGCCACAGAGGCTGCTTGATAGGCAATGGCTCATTCATGACACAGTCACCTACATAAATATGTACATTGGTTATTCCTCCGTTAACTAGGACATACAACGTATGATCAATTTCTGTATTACTGCCCTGAGACTGAGTGAAATGCTCATATAACATTGATAAGTTACTGTTACAGCAGGTACAAGGGAACACTGCTCTGTTGGGGGTGGGGGAACAACAACACATGCTCAGCTGGGATGCACAATAGCCTGACTATCATTTAACCCCACTGTCTAACATCTGTCTTCAATGATAGACCAGTAATTTGTTGCAGGACTGCACGAATATTCCATGCATGAGGCCTACTGAATAGGAATGGAAACATGTGAGTGAAATGTGTATCCGTAGTTCCATATGGATGACATTTCTGTTCAACTAGCCTACTATAGTTACTTGCATGATGTACTAGGCCCAAACATACAATGACATTTCATAATAATCCTTTTGAGTACTGTTTCGGTTACAGACTTACCCTGCAGATGCAGCAGTTGACACAGCTGTAGTTCAGGGCTGACTCTGTCTGATGCAAGCCAATACATGGATAGGAACAGGATGTGTGAGTTGCCTGGCATCAGTTTTAATTTGTTTATGTGAGTAGGAGTGGGTGTCAGACCCTAGGTCCCTAGGTTGTCAGTAAATGTGCTATGCGTTGTTCTTAGCCAAAGCCAGGGAATACTGAGCCCGCCTACATCTGCCTACAGGGACATCAGCAGGGGATTCCTCAGCCAAGTCCTCCTGTGACTGCGGCTGTGGTAACCTAGGCACTGGTGGGGGGCTCTGTATCTCTTCCCTTTGTTGATTCTGCTGCAGCTGTTTCCACAGGATTAGACTGTGTAGCATAGCACTTACTGTGAATATCTGTGCACATGTGGCTGAAGTATACTGCCAGACTCCACAAGATATATCAAGGCACCAGAACCATGACTTCAGAAGTCCAACCGCATGCTCTATGATGTTCCTAGTTTGTGCATGTGCCTTATTATGGCATTCTTCCATGGTTGTGTGTTCATTTCTGATGGATGTCATCATCCACTGTTCAAGTGCATAGCCAGCAGCCCCCAGTAAATGGACATGTGGGATGTACTCCCTAGCAAACATCTGGTACAGCTGTGATGTGTGCCAGATATGGGAGTCATGACAATTGCCAGGATTGCCAGCACACACATTCAGGATAATCCCCTGGGCATTGCATAGGACCTGGCAGTTGACGGAGTGGTACCCCTTAAGATTAACATTGATTCTACCCTGCTCACCAGGTGGTGTCTCGATGTGTACATGTGTGTGATCTGTGGTACCCAGTACTTCAGGGTAGTGTGCTACATGGTAGAAGTGTTGCATATTCCTGGCCCTCTCCTCAGATAACAGGGGAAAATATATGTGCTCATTAGCATGTATGAGCATGGCATCCAGGAACTGGTGGAGTATCCTGGATGCAGATGCCTGTGACACCCCCATCATGTCCCCAGTTAGTCCTTGAAAAGTACCTGTAACTAGTATGCTAAGGGCTACACTACCTTACTTTCCACTGGGATGGGTTCCCCTCTGTCAACTCTGGCTCAGAGTTGAGGGTGGCAGAGCTCAGTGAGTTCTTGTACATTTAGCTATGCAGCATGCCAGACAAAGATGGGTGCTCAGCACAAAGAATTCAGAAAATAATGGGACACACACCTCTGATGTCATCCACATCCTCTGGGAATATCAACATCATGTAAGAGCCTACACGAAGTGGATATGCGGACACGGTTGCTCCTTTTAGAGATTCAGGACATCCAACACATTTATATAGGTATCCATGCTGACAGCCTAGCATCTACACTTTTCATAGCTGTGTGAGCTTGGTGACAGCACATATGCACCATTGTATGGACTTGATGCAGGGTCCTATAGTATATGTGTGCAAAATATATAAGAGATGTTTTTTTTTTAATTTCTGTTAAGCATGTTTGTGCACTGCTAAGCACAGTGCAAACATGCAGAAATTTTAAAAATATATTATTAATTTTACATATTCCATTCCTTTTTCAGACATCTACAATGTACCTTTTGCACATATATGTATGGGTTCTAATATTTTCTGGGGAGCTATGTCTATATTTGTTGACTTTTACATCCTTGTCTGTTTGTGTAAACTCCTGTACATGGAAAAATTCCATGTACACTACAGACACTGACAGAGATTCTACACGGATTCCTTTCTGCTTGTTGGATTGCCCCACCTGGGTCATTTGCATAAAATTAATCTGTTTATTAGGTCATTTTGCATTCCACAGAATTTTTCTGTTTGCACATGCTTGCATCACTAAGCAACACTTACTGAATCTAAAATTCTTTGTGTTCGTGTAAGCATTGCGCATATGGAAAAAATATTGTGTAAGCTTTAATGAATTCCCCATCACCATTCAGACAAATTAGAGCTGAATGTGGTCAGGTTTTAGGTAGTGCATCGAAAAAAAAAGAAATTTGTTTCCTTTTTTGATGTACTGTGTGTCGATGTGTTGTATTAGTCATATAATGATTGAGCAAAATTATATATATATATATATATATATATATATATATATATATATATTCATGTGTGTGTGTGTGTGTGTGTGTGTGTGTATATATATATATATATATATATATATATATATATATATATATACACACACACACACACACACACACACATACACACATGCATACATATATATATATATATATATATATATATATATATATATATATATATATATGTATATAGCTATAGCTATAGATATAAAACAAAACACACAGACATCAATTAGTACTTCTCTTCTCTACCTCGCAACACACCCAGAGACACCCCACCTCACCCCTAGCTTTACTACCATTGATGTGCATACAGCTTATCTCGAGCTTTTGATACATTCCCCTTGTAAGTATTATAGACAATTTACAAACCTGAACATAAATCCATATGTTGTGTGGCACATAACTAACTGGTTGACTGATAGAGTCCATGTAGCCTCATACCACTTCTGAAAGCAAAAATGTTACAAATGGCATTAAACAGAGTTGACTGCCAGGTCCTTTATTACTCAGCGTTTACTTCTTGGAACTTCAAGCCAGTACCCATGCCTTATAGTTAACAAAGTTTGTTGGTGACTGAAAAATGAAAACTGTGTGTTGTTATTTATTCGTCCACTAATGCACAACTACTCTAGCAAAAATAATCTGAAAAAGTACTTGACGGAAGAACAACAGTCTCAAACTAAATGCAAAAAAAAGTGCAATATAGGGAATAAGATATTTGCACATTCTACCACACACATAACACATCCCTCCAACTAAACACTCATTAAATATCTAGGTACCTTTTGCTATCAACTCCTAATCTTTTGACTATCATGTCTACAGAACATCATCATCATCATCCCCCTTTTTCCCATTTTCTACATGGGGTCGGGGTATCATGTTAGCTGTCACCAACTCTCTCAATTCAGTGTCACACTCCTGCTTTCTTCAGCACTCATGCCTGACTGTCGTAGATCTCCTTTCACACAATCTATCCACCTCTTTGCTGAACATTCTCATTTCCTCTTACCATCTTCCAGTCTGTCCCAAATCTTCTTCACCAGATTGTCTTCTGCTTTTCTGCACATGTGTCTAAACTACCATAATCTGTTCTCTTTGATCCTTTATGCAATTGAAGATACTTTGGCTTCTTCTCTTATGTCTTCATTCCTTCATCTGTCCCACACTGTGCATCTTACCACCCTTCTCAGGCACTTCATTTCCATCGCCTGTAGCATCTTCATCTGCTCTGCCTTTACTGCCCTGGTTTCTGTACCACACAGTAGTACTGGTTGCACCACTGTCTTGTACACTTGCACTCTTTCTTTCTTTTGGCTGCAGTCCCTCTTCATTCCGACTTCCCTTCACCTCAACCATCCCTCCCAGACACTTGAAGATATTTACATGTTCCATTATCTTCCCTTCTATCTCAATTCTCATCTTCTGGTTTCCCTAGTTTGCTGAAATTACCACTGTCTTGTCTGTGCTTAGTTTCATCCCATGTGCTTTCAGTTTTGCATTCCATTCCCCTTATCCTTTGCTGAAGTTCTTGTTCAGAGTCTGCCTGTAATGCCACATTGTCTGCATACAGTAAATTTGTTGATCTGTTCCCTCCAGCCTGTTTGCTAATGTAGTCCATCACCAGTATGAACAGCAGTGGGCTCAGAGCTGAACCCTGATGCATCCCCACTCCCACTGGGAACCCCTCTAGGAGACTGAACACTATTCATAAGTGAGTCATTGGATCCTTGTACATGGCCTGCTCTAATTCTAACAATGTTTCTAGGACTTCAAACCACTGCAGTACTGCCCAGACCAGCTTTCTTGGGACCTTGTCATATGCTTTCTCCAAGTCTAGGAATGCCCAGTTGGACTCTTTTCTCATCTCTAGCTTCTTCTCAACTATCTGTTTGATTGCTGTATCCTGATCCAAATCAGAATTGCTCATCTCCCATCTTACATTCTATTACTCTGTGAATCTGTTTATCAATCACCCTCTCCAGAACTTTCAAGCAATGAGATAGGAGTTTGATGCATCTGTAATGCCCACAGTTGAGAATGTCCCATTTGTTCTTGTACACTGGCACCAGTATGTTTATTCCGCAGTCATCTGGGATACACCTTTCTATTCACACTGCTATGACTACCCTCAGGAGCCATTTTGTTCCCTATAGCATCCAGCATCTTTATCATATCTGCTGTGACATCATCTGAGCCTGCTGTTTTCCCTGACTTAATTTTCCTTAGTGCTGTTCTTACTTCTTCTAGGGTGGGCTCCTCTTCTTCTCTTATTGTAGGCTGTGTTGTACTGCTGTGGGGTTTTCTTCATTCAGAGGCTGCTGGAAATACTCCTTACATCTGCCTTTGATGTCCTGTGGACAGGTGAGCAGGTTGTCGGCATCCCTTATGAAGGGTGTCTGACTATCTTCTTTATCTTTCTGTCTTTGCCTTGCAACTTCATATAATATCTTTGTACCACCTACTGAGTCACTTTCCAGAAGTTGGTAGGAGTTCCTCTGATGTTTGCTATTGCAACCTTTCTTAGCTTCTTTGTTAGCCAACCAGTATTCCTTCTTAGCCTGATCAGAATTTTATGTCTCCCATTTTTTTCCTGCACTCCTTCTTTCTTTTGATCACTTCCTGGACTTCTTCATTCCACCACCAGCTTTCCTTATGTACCTTATTTTCACACCTGGCTCAGACATATATCTGTCCTGTAGTCCTAACACATGCTGTTTGAGGTGTTGCCATTCTTCTTCAACTTCACCTATTTCCTCCTCTTCTTGGGATGCTAGAGCCCTGAGTAATTCCTTGAACTGTTGTACTTTCTCTCCAGTCACAGGTCTTCAGCCTGATCTCTGTTGACCTTAGAACCTTCACTAACCACTGCTTGCAGCTGATTGTGGCAATAGTGGTTTATGCTGTGGGACAACAGTTTCACTGGGGATGACTTTGCAAACATGGACTCTATCCCAATGGCTTTTTCTCACTAGGAGGAAGTCTACCTGAGTTACATGTTGGCTACTCTTGTGACTGTCTCATGCATTGGCTACTAATGTGAACCCAGGCAGTCCTCATATCATGTTCTATCTGTCCCAATATGCGCATTCAAGTCACCCTTTATCAATGCCAATTCATATTGCCCTGCTTTATCTAGTAGGTCTTCTAATTGCCATGTGTCTGTAATTAATTCCTATGATATCCCTCACTGCTTTCCGAAGCCTTTCTCTCACCCCAATTCCCACACCATTTTTAGCCTGTCCCTTTCCTGAGTAGCATACTCTGGATCTGGATCCCAAGCCAAGTGGCATTGCCCCTTCCATCTTGTCTCTTGTATGCATAGAATGTCAGGCCTCATCATGTTATCCACTTCCTAGCTGCATCCTGTCAGTGAACCTTGATTGGTTTTATGTCCAGCTTTTGCTCAACAGAGCCATCCCAGAAACTAGACACTGGCCAGTCGGTAGCTTATTGACCCAGCTGAGTAGGGCCGGGACCTCAACCCACTTATCACAGTAACTACTACCCATGCCCCTTTTGGCGACATTAGTCAACACCTCAGTAGATGCTCAAAGCGGTTGGTCTGTACAACTCTTTCACTATAGGGCACCATACAATGTCTGTGCTGCTGCCCACAGCTCCATTATTGATGAGTTTTGAGATGGAAAAACTCAGCATGTTTTTTAGAAGAGGGAGGAACCCCGCAGAGACACAGAGAGAGCATACAAACTCCAAAAAG